>NC_084822.1:42887478-43078794 GCF_958449725.1 Rosa rugosa | reverse complement strand
GGCACCTCACCACTACTGACCATTCAGCATCGAGGGGGTCTTCAATATAAAAAACTTGTTTCACATGCGTAGCTAAGACAAACGGATCATTTAAATGGCCTATCCTATTCAGTTTCACCAAAGTAAACCCAAGATCGTCTACTTTGACGCCCCTAGAACTCTCTACCCAATCGCATTTAAACAATGGTACCCTAAATTTGTAATAGTCAACCTCCCATATTGTTTTAATTACACCGTAGAAGTCCATATCATCAGTTCTGGGCTTTCGATCCTTTGCACTTGCAACTTGCATTGCATCGGCAAGTAAAAAAACACCACTGTTCTGAACTGATCTGACATTGTCCCGGGATTTGGTGTTGAAATCAACTCCACTGACATGGTATCCACTAAAGGTTGGCACTTCATGCCTTGGGCCGCCAGCCATCCACCTCATTGTTTCTGAAACATCATTGTCGGGAATACTCATTGCATTTGCAACCTGCTAATTGAATTATACATTAATAAAGTGCACTCATCAAATAATTAAACTCAAAACATTCAAAATCAACATATGAATAAGCATAACCCATATGAACTTACCCTTTCCTTTAACCAATCTCCAAATGTCGCATTCTGTTTTTCCCTCAACCACCTCTTGTTTTTCATGAACTTAGGGAAAGTTAACTCCAACAATTCCATATGCTCCCTAAGTACAAGGAAAAGAAAACTGATCAACAATCTAACTCAAATGAATATATATTATAGGTATTGATATTACAAAGAAAAAACAATAGCATTGAAAGTAATACGTACTTGAAGTATGGAATGGCATCTTCAGTGTTCCGTAATACACACAGGTGTGCAAGTTGTAACTCCTTTGCAGAAACGATCACCATGGTTGCGCCTGATAAAGGCTTGCATCCATTACACAGTCCAGATAAGCTTTTTGATGGAATTCCCACAGTGGTATTATCTTCACGGAGCATACGTTCTGAGCAAAACTCTATAGCCTCTTCAACAATATAATTCTCAGCAATACACCCCTCAGGAAAATGGCGACTTCTCACATACCCTTTGAACACTTTCATGTACCTCTCAAATGGGTACATCCATCGAAGAAACACCGGACCACATAACTCTACTTCTCTAACAAGATGAACTGTTAAATGAATCATTACATCGAAAAACGAAGGTGGGAAGAACTTTTCAAGCAAGCAAACTGTATCAATAAGGTCAGCTTGCATCTGTTGAAGTTTTGAAACATCTATCACCTTACTACAAATTGCCTTGAAGAATAGGCAGAACCGAATAATAGCATACCTAACTGGCTTTTCTAAAACTGATCTTAATGCCACAGGGAGAAGAATCTGCATAATAGTGTGGCAATCATGTGATTTAAGACCAACGAGTCTCAAATCTTCCATTGAAACCAGATTCCTTATGTTTGAGCAAAAGCGCACAGGAACCGTCATGTTGAAAAATGAAGAGCATAATATTTTCTTCTCATCTAGCAGCAAGTTCCAACTCGCCAAAGGCAACTTTGCCCTTTTCGGACCAGGTGTAGGCTTCAAATCAGTTCTGATGCCCATATCAACCATGTCCAAACGAGAAGCAGCTCCATCCTTGGTCTTCCCGGGAATGTTCAATACGGTTCCAAGAATAGCATCGCAACAATTCTTCTCAATGTGCATCACATCGAGAATGTGTCTCACTGGAAGATGTTTCCAGTAATCAAGTTCAAAGAAAACCGATTTTTTTTTCCAGCAAGGTCTGTTTTTCGCTTCAACACCCTTGTGAGGGGGACAAGGTTTTTTTTTCCCAAATGGTATGTTCAGACCTTCAACTCTTGACAACATCTCCTCTCCACTTAATGGTGAAGGAGCGACATCTTCCTCTATGGTATTGTCAAAAGCTGCAGCCTGCCTTCGATATGGATGATGTCTTGGCAAAAATCTGCGATGTCTCATGAATGCCATTTTGTTACTATGCTTCAACCTGTATGGTCGGGTTTCATCAACACAAACTGGACAAGCATTGTATCCTTTGGTAATGCTGCCCGAGAGGTTCCCATATGCGGGAAAGTCGTTAATAGTCCAAAATAGGACTGCCTTCAGTTTGAAGGACTCTCCTCTAAGGGCATCATACACTTCAACCCCAACCCACAGTAGTTTCAAATCATCTATCAAAGGCTGCAAATAAACGTCAATATCATTTCCCGGCTGTTTGGGTCCAGATATTAACAATGTTAACATCATGTGCTTCCTCTTCATGCATAGACAAGGAGGAAGGTTATATGTAACAAGAATAACAGGCCAGCAAGAGTATCGGCTACTTAATGAACTGTGGGGATTAAACCCATCTGAGGAAAGGGCTAGCCTAAGGTTCCTCGGTTCGCTACCAAATTCTAGCCACTTTGTGTCAACTAACTTCCAAGTCGGGGAATCTGCTGGATGCCTCATCATTCCATCTGTTTTCCTATCATTGGCATGCCAAGTCAAATCCTTAGCTGTCTTGGTCGATTGGAACATCCGTTTGAATCTTGGGATTGGTGGGAAGTACCACAAGACCTTCCCAGGCACCCCTTCCTTATTAGTATTATCTCTACCCAGTTTCCAACGTGATTCACCACAGGTTGGACAACTTGTTGCTTCTGCATGCTGCCCTCTATAAAGGATGCAATCATTTGGACAAGCATGAATCCTTTCATAGCCCATGCCCAATGCAGCAAGTGTTTTCTTAGCCTCATATACAGACCCAGGTACCTCATTCCCTTCAGGCAGCAACATGCCAATCATGATTAGCATGTCAGAATAACAAGAGTCTGTCATTCCGTGTTTTGCCTTCAAATTGAACGTTTGTATCAAACCATTTAACTTTGTAGTCTTAGTACAACCCGGATACAAAGGCTTATCTCCATCCTCTACAAACCTAAGAAACTCATTCGAGTCACTCGAAATCTCATCATCTTCATCCCCTATCCCAAAATCAGCACCCATATCTACTGTTTCGGATTCACCTAATATATCGGCATTCATGGCAGAAGGTTCTCCATGCCATTTCCATTGCTTATATCTAACATCAATACCATTAAAGTATATATGGTCCTTGATCACTCCAACAGAAAATTCATCATTGTTACAACACTTCAAACAAGGACAGCATATTTTTGATATGTCGCGTGCATTTGCTAAAGCGAACTTAAGAAAGTCTTCAAGTCCTATCTTAAACTTCAATGATCTTCTATCAGCATGCATCCATGATTTATCCATCTTATATATAAACACATTATACAATTAGGAACTATATTATCACCTAGGATCAGAAAGCTTAAAAACGTACATATCACTATTAAACAACTTCACCACACACACACACACACACACATATATATATATATACACACACAGAGATACATGAAGCAACATTAATTCATAAACATACAGCAGAGCTTAATTAACATTCGAATGTAGCTACTCCATGACAAACATGAGCATCAATATAACAGAAAATTCCAATAACTCGTGAACCTAACTCTAGGAGAAAATAGTTCATTCCATGAAAAAAATTCAATTCTATAACACAAAATGAAACATTGTAACCAGAACTATAAAATTCCAAAAATTCATGTGCTTCTAGAACAGAAAGTTCACAAAAATAAAATGAAGAACGAACTATGTGATGATTATAAATGCTTACCTCAATTTGTTTAAGTCAGAGCTAAGCCAATCATCCGCTTCCAATGCTTGCCTAATGAGCCTAACTCCAAGCTTTCACTACATAGCACCCACAGCAAAAAAAAAAAAAAAAAAAAAAAAAACATGATCAGCAGTATGTAGTATAGAACAAGTTCAGATTGCACAAATAGAACACGACAAAAAATGATGGATGTAACAGAATAGCTTAAGGGAAAGATATATTTCTATTTCGATATGCGTATGAAAGGGAGAGCCAACTAGAAAGTGCTGAAAGTGCTTTTTTTATCAGAAAACAGAATGCTGAAGCATGCAAGTCTGCAAAATGATTTAAGTGCAAACCAAATGAAATGAAGCTCAACAATAACTGATGAAAGTGTATTTCATGAAATAACTTGAAAGGCAGTTCATCTATGTACTTTTACAACATGACTGCTTCATGAATTTGAATCAAATCCATTGTTCATGGTATTCAAGTAAAATTAGTTTGCACTCTGTCAATACTAAAACTTAAAAATCATAATCTCACATAAATGAAAAACACTCAAGTCTCACCAAGAAAGATAAAATGTCGTGCTATAATCTTCAAGTTATACTGATTCATTCACTTCACCAATTAAAACTAAATTGGGTGAACCATGCATGCAGAAGGATGTTACGACAGAAAAGTAAACAAAAACTAACGATCAATTCCAGTTATTCAATAAAAGGTTCACTTACATTGGCTGCTTCAGCCCAGATCAAACAGTACATGGAAACAAACAGTAGCTTTTTCTCCTTCCTAACTGACTGCAAACTGCACAAAATTGATTGATTCCATTAGTCACTAACTCACTATCATCAATCACCATCATTTAATAAACAAGAAAATATCAATTTATCATCGGAAGAGTGAAGTAAGAAAGGATATATATGAAATCAGATCTAGAAGTCCATACTTGCTCCAAACTGGCTGAATGCACAAGTAGTTACACCACTTTATATAGTTGTCTAGGGACTTTAAAAATATATTTTGCACCGCAGCCTCATCCAATATCTGCGCAATACAAGGACACAAGTCACAATTTGTGATAAATAAATTAAATCTTACAACAACTCTTCAATAACACATGGCACTGTAATGAAATAACTAGAAACCTCATGAAGAGGTCCAATAAGTTCTTATGGAGACTGTTGAAGTAAAATAAGATGTGTACTTTTGTTTAACCACCTTTAACGATATGAATATCATATTAAGATAGAAATTTCATTTTATGTAAACCCCCACTGAGGCCAGCACGTCAAAGACAAACTTGTCCACAAAATTTCTTGTCTTTTCCAAATTATAAAGTGCAGTATTATCATGTCATGTGTCTGAAATACATGAAGAGCTTCTTATAGATATCACTTTCGCATAGGTACCAGACGAGTAGGTAGATATAATTCATTATATTCAAGTTTAAATGATGTATATGCCATTAAAATCATGGATAGCTAGCATCAAAAATAAGATTTACAAAAGATCCCCACCCCATCCTTTACTTCCAATAACACTAAACTCAAGACAAAACATATATTCATTGGCAACACAACAATGCCGCCCCATCATGTACTTCTCAGTTAACTATCTCAATTAGCATGGAATATTGATGAGAGACTTACAGGTTCAGTTTCTTCAGGAATGCGAGGACGAGTTCAAGGTCAGCAGAGCCTCGGGGCTGTCGGAGGAGGAAGTCGAGAAGCGCCGGGCGGTGTACGGATGGAACGAACTGGAGAAGCACGAGGATTAGTCGATCCTGAAGCTCCTGATGGATCAGCTCAGCGACACGCTCGTCCGGGTTCTATTGTTCGCGGCGGTTCTCTCCTTCGTTCTCACATGGTACCGATCTGTTGGTCGTCTGGGATCGGAGATCGCTCTGATCTGGGTTGGTCGTCTGAGATCGGAGATCGCTCTGATCTGGGTTGTTCGTCTGAGATCGGGGATCGTTCTGATCTGGGTTGGTCGTCTGAGATCGGAGATCGCTCTGATCTGTTGGTCGTCTGGGATCGGAGATCGCTCTGATCTGTTGACGATTTGGGGTCTAGCTCTGATCTGGGTTCGCTCCAATCTGTTGCTCAATTGGGTTCTAGGTCGACTGCTGGAGAAGAAGGGTTCTAGGTCGACTGCTCGAGGAGAAGAAAAGAGGCGTCTATTTTTTTAACTAAGTGTTATTAGAGAACTCGGGGTATCTAGCGCTAGGTCATTTAGTTCAGCCAGTTTTTTTTAACCAAGTTTTAGTTCAGCCAAAAATGTTTTTTTGTCCAGACAAGGAGAAATAATTTCTCCCTTTACTCAGACAACAGAATCTGTTGTCTGAATTTTCTAAATTATAACAAACTTGAAAAAGTTGAATTGGTGTTGATTTTGATACCATTTAGACAACATAAATAGTTAAATCTGTTGTCTGAAGACGTTCAAAAAAATCAGACAACAGAAAAAACGTCTTCTGTCGTCTGAGTGGTATGGTCTGAAGCATTTTTTGGCATAGTGATCTTTTATTCTGTTAAACACTTGTGTGTGATAAAATTTGAGAACCATCTTTTATTTTGTTAAACACTTTTGCGTGATGACATTTTGAACTTAGTTCATATTGTTAATAGTTTTGGCTACTAAACACAAAGCTATAGGAGATGATGGATGCAATCAATTGTTAGAAGTTAAAATAGATAGTCATATAAATATACATTGTACTCAACTATAAGAACACACTCACATATGCAGCATCTATGAATTAAGAATACAAACCTGGATAGGACATGTTTGATCTTCTCCTCTGAGCAATCTGATGAATGCAATCTCAGTAATGGGGCAGAGAACTTGAATGCTTGTGTAATTGCTAGAGCAGGGATCAAGGTCCATATATAGGCTTTAAGGATTAGGTGCCTCCCATAAAGGTTTCCTAATCCTATTACATCTAGGCCAACCTTTTCCTGTTCCATATGCAAATAGGTATACTTCATTAGCAAAGTAACCTTTAATCAGTACTGATATCAATAGGCAACAATCATGGAACCAATGAATACTAGGAATGTCTATTTGCTTCTTCTGTAAGGTATGCAACTTAGTTGTTGTAGTTCCTAATGAATATTGATAAGTCCACATCAAGTCTTACAATCTCCCACTTGGACTATCAATGTTCAAACAACAAGAAAAGCTGCTGCATCAGATGTAGCAAAAATGAAGTGTGCACAAAGACATTCTTAGTTTCACCAAATCCATTTTAGTACTCAGTCATTCTGCAACCTACTACAATGAACCACAGGAAATCTAATACTTAACCAAGCACTAGCACCCTGCAGTCACATTGCAATATCTTACAGAACACAGGAGCAGCTTAAATGCATATGAAACTTTGTTTTACTTACAGAATGAAATGCAAGTAATTAAACTGATCCAAACTTCAGAGATTCTTA
Source organism: Rosa rugosa (assembly GCF_958449725.1). Taxonomy (NCBI): domain Eukaryota; kingdom Viridiplantae; phylum Streptophyta; class Magnoliopsida; order Rosales; family Rosaceae; genus Rosa; species Rosa rugosa. Next base: position 43,071,691 of record NC_084822.1, on the reverse strand, counting down.
AAACTTAAGGAATCTGTAAACTTAATGCTTCTTGTAAAGCTTAGTACAAATTTCATCAGTACATTGAAAATCTGCAAATAATGCTAATGAACTGAAATAGCAAGTTTACTCGAGTAAAATTAAATAAATGCAGAAACTCATTCAATCATCTTCTTGAGTCAGAAATTTGAATATTCAGAATACCAAAGTAGGAACTTCAAAGTTAATGTTTATCAAAATGCTAAATAAAGTCTACAGCAATGAAAGTTTAAGTAATACAAAACAAAAGTTTGCAACCTCCCACTAATCTAAAGCATCAAAACCTGACAAGATCCCCATACTTTTAACATGATCCTGAAAAGAACCAACTGCCAAGGGTTTTGTAAGTGGGTCTGCTAATTGATCTTGTGTACCTATCTTAATGATTTCAATCTCATCATCCCTTATGCTCTCCCTAACAGCAAAGTACTTCACGTCAATATTCTTGGAGGCTGTGGACCTTTTATTATTCTTGGCAAAGAATACTGCAGCTGCATTGTCGCAGTATAATTTTATAGGTCTCTCAATAGAATCTACTACTCCTATCTCTGTAATGAAGTTTCTGAGCCAAAGTGCTTGCCCTGTAGCTTCATGAATGGCAACATACTCGGCTTGCATAGTAGAAGTAGCAGTTAGAGATTGTTTCACACTTCTCCAAGATAAGGCCCCTCCAGCCAACATAAAAATGTGTCCAGAGGTCGATTTAAGATCATCCACACAACCCTTATAATCTGAATCACTGTATCCAACTACTTCTAATTCTGTATCATCCATCTTTTTATAAACCAGCATGTGATCCTTTGTTTTCTGCAAATACCTCAAGACCTTTTTGCCAGCAGTCCAATGATCATTACCTGGATTGGACTGATATCTTGACAAAACTCCAACTGCAAAGGCTATATCAGGCCTAGTGCAGACCTGTGCATACATCAAACTGCCCACCAATCTAGCATAGGGTCTCTTATCCATCTCCTTTCTTTCAATTGCATTCCTAGGACACTGACCTGCATGTAATCTATCTCCTTTAGACATAGGTGAGTCTCCAGCTTTACATGTTTCCATAGAGAAACGTTTGAGGACTCTGTCTATATAATTTTTCTGAGACAATCCCAGTAATTTTTTGTTTCTATCCCTCTTTATTTCTATACCAAGGACAAACATTGCTTCTCCCATGTCCTTCATATCAAAATTTTTCATCAGAAAATTCTTGGTATCTTTTAACAATCCTATATCGCTACTAGCCAACAAGATGTCATCCACATATAATATTAAGAAAATAAATTTACTCCCGCTGACTTTCATATATATGCATTCATCTAACCTGTTCTCAGTGAAGCCGTATGAAGTAATCACTGAATCGAATTTAATATACCATTGTCTGGAGGCTTGTTTTAAACCATAAATCGATTTTCTTAGCCTGCACACCTTTTCTTCATTGCCTTCTGACACAAACCCTTCAGGCTGTAACATATATATTTGCTCACTCAAGTCACCATTTAAAAACGCTGTTTTTACATCCATCTGATGTAACTCAAGGTCATAGTGAGCAACCAGAGCCATCATTATCCTAAATGCATCCTTAGTAGATACTGGAGAAAAGGTTTCAGTATAATCTATGCCTTCTTTTTGAGTGAATCCCTTAGCAACAAGCCTAGCTTTGAACCTCTCGACATTTCCCTGTGCATCCCTTTTAGTTTTAAATACCCACTTGCACCCAATAGGTTTGAAACCTTCTGGATTGTTAACTAGTTCCCAAACTCCATTGATATCCATTGATTGCAGTTCAGATTCCATTGCCTCTAACCATTTGTCTTTCTGCGGTGACTCTACAGCTTGAATATATGATTTAGGATCATCCTCCATTCCTAAATCAAACTCTGCTTCAGTGAGAAAAACAGTTGCGTAGTCATCAGGAATAGCAGACCTCCTCACTCTCTGTGACCTTCTTAACTCTATTACTGGTTCTTGCTGTAGCTCAGGTACTGGTGGTTCGGGCTGTACTACATCATTAACCTGTTGTGGTGCAAAATTCTGCACCTCTATCAGTATCTCAGCATGATTATTATGCTCATTCAACTCTACAACCTCGTTACCTGGTAGTACAATAGCTTCTAGAACTGGTTCTTCATTTATTGCAGTAGACACATTATTTTCTGCTTCATCATACACAAACCACTCATTAATGTCACTCATAGTATTGCTGGCAGCTTCCAAATCCAACTCATCCAAAACAACATCATCAGCATCATTCATCTCTCCCAAAAAGGTAGCTCTATTGGTCTCTAAAATCCTAGTATGATGATGTGGGCAATAAAATTTATATCCTTTAGACTTGGTCAAATATCCTACAAAGAAAACACTCGAGGTTCTAGGATCAAGCTTCCCTGCCTTAGGATTGTAAATTCTTGCCTCTGCCTTACATCCCCACACATGAAAGTGATTTAAACTAGGTTTTCTGTCGAACCACAATTCAAAAGGTGTTTTGTTATCCACTGATTTACTAGGAGTTCGATTGCAAATATAGTTAGCTGTACGCAGTGCTTCCCCCCACAAAAATCTAGGAAGACCTGACTTACAAATCATACTTCTAACCATGTTAATTAACGTTCTATTCCTCCTTTCTGCAACTCCATTTTGTTCTGGTGTCCCTGGCGTGGTGTACTGAGCCTGAATACCACATTGTTGAAGATAAAGAGCAAAAGGTCCTAAATTCTGTCCAGCCTCAGTGTGTCTACCATAAAACTCACCTCCCCTGTCTGATCTAACAACTTTAATTACTTTATTCAATTGCTTTTCTGCCTCAGCCTTAAATATTTTAAAGACTTCTAAAGCTTGAGATTTTTCAGAAATAAGAAATATATGACAAAACCTTGAAAAATCATCGATAAAGGTAATAAAGTACTGATTCCCACAAAGAGTTTTATGAGGAAACGGACCGCAAATGTCAGTGTGAATTAATTCCAGTAGTTCTTGGCTCCTAACCGACCCCTTTTTCCTAGATTTAGTTGTTTTACCCTTAAGGCACTCAATGCATATATCAAGATCAGTGAAATCTAATGAAGGGAGAATGTTTTCTTTCACAAGTGTTTTTAATCTTTCTTTAGAAATATGCCCCAGCCTTTTATGCCAAAGAAAAGCTGAGTTTTCATTATGTCTAGATCTTTTAACCCCTACAGTTTTCTCTGTTAAAAATACTTCAAGTGAATTTTTACAATTTAAATGCCAATAACCATCAACAAGAGATGCATTACCAATGAAATCAGAAAATTTGAAAAAATCCAATCCTTTATTATTTCCAACAAAAGAAAAACCATGTGTTTTGACAAAAAGGGATCCTGACACTAGATTTCTCTGCATAGAAGGTATGCAGTATACATTATTTAAATCTAAGGTAAAACCACTAGGAAAGACTAATCGAACTACTCCAATTGCTTTAACTGCTACCCTGTTGCCATTCCCTGAGCTAATCCTAGCTTCATCCTGTGAGGGTCTTTTTGCGTCTTAGATCTTTTGCAACAGGGCCCTCTTGATCAAGCGAGACTAGGCCCAAGATTGATCAAAGGTTAGACCTGAGAACAACCTCGTTGTGACCAAGTTGGTGTAACCGCAGCTATTTGGCTTGACAATAACGGCAGCGATTTGGCTTAGTGATAACGGCAGCGATTTGGCTTGACGATTACGGCAGCGATTTTGCTTGATGATTACGGCAGCGATTTTGGCTTGATGATAATGGCAGCGATTGGACTATATTTCACAGGAACAGGACTTATAGGCAGGCATGGTGTGGGAGCTAGATGCATGAGAGTTTTAGCAGAGAGAAGGTTCCAGCAGTAACATGATTTCTGGGTTTTGGGTTAAGGTTGGTTGGGAAGAATCGGTGGCTATTGATTCAGAGACGAAGCTTGATCTCTTGCTTGATGTTTCTGGGCTGTTGTGGCTTGCTTTCCTATGGCAATGAACTCGCCTTTTATAGTGGTGATAGACGAGAAGGATTTGTACCAAGAACCAGAGGCTTTGAAAGGGTATTCTAAGTTTTGGTGGGATCATTCTAAGACTTTCAGTGTTTGTTTTCCCCATGAAACCAGAAGAGTGAGAGCTTGCTTTGGCTATGTGGGTAAAGACCAGCGATGTAGGTATAGGACGGCGAGGGAGATCCCCGGTTTCGTGCTGCCGTGATTTTGGGGAGGTCATAATCCCTTGATTTGTGCTATTGTGAATTGTGAGTTGTGATCACAGAAACCTATGGATTATTGGAAACTGAGATAGGACTTAGGAGGATGAGAGTTTGGGAAGCTTTTGCATAAACTTGGGGTTATTACCAGAAATAGATGGAGTAGTAATCCCAGCAACGATTTGATGAAGCAACGTTCCTGATTTGGGGAAGATGACTCCAACAAATCTTGGGCTGCCGGTTCTAGTGTAATGGGTTTTGGATAGGGTGAATGACCCTAGTGGGCTCTAAGTCTTGTTGGGCCTGCTTTTATCTCTCTACTAGCCCATGTTAAGATATCGGCCCTCGAAGCATGAATTTTGGTTCCCAAGTCCAAAATCACCGACGGGCCTTATCATAACAATGGGCCTCGCACGATCTGTTACCTTCCACACCACACCCCGCCGTATAAGCCCCAAACGTAGCTTGGGTCTACGCGTATCGCATGGTAAATAAGCGTGTTGGCTCATTTGAAAATGCATGTCAATTGTTTGAGAATTTGGGCTTCTCGTATCGCTTGCTAAATAGAGAGCTTCCTTTTGATGTGAAATGGGCTTGTTTGAAGGCCCAATTAGGTTACGAGGTTGATGACTTCCCCTCTTCGCTTATCACTCATAGAATTTGAACTCGTGGAAATTTGGGTGTCAACATTAGCCCCCTTGATTATGTAGGTCGTGTGACCGTGTTACGGGCTACATAATCAAAGAATCCAGAGACTTACCGCGTGATTATACATAACCGCTCCCTTTTTTTTTTTTTTTTTTTTTTTTTTTTTGCATTATGCGTGGAGTTTTACTGCTGTGATTGCAATGGAACATGATGTAGCTTGGTATCATATAGTTTAGTTCATCATGTAAATTGCGCCTGTTAGCTGGGATTGACCATGTTGGTTTTAAGGTTTTAATTTTGCTTGGTTTCTTGCTTGGCATGTAATAGTTAACTGGTTCAACTTGATTGCTTGTGAATAGCGTGCTGTGATTCAATGGCTTGGCCTCCCTTAGCTTCTTTTTTTTGCATTGGCATGATGATGTGATTTTGAATTGGAGCCCTTAGCCTTTTATTTGCTTGCTGCCATGTGTTGAAAATACTTTTATGCATGTTCATCAGATTCTTAGCTTATGATAAAAGTATGAAAGAGTAGTTAAATGAGTAATGACATAGAGATCAGATAGTTGGATAGATTGCTGTGTTGATATTAAAAGACATGTGTGCGTATATGTGTGTATTAGTTTAATGTATATAGGCATCAGGTGGTTGTGGTATGCACAATTATGTTTGCTAAATAACAAATGAGTATTTGAAAAGAATGAGATGGTGATTTGAAATCAATGCTTGGTTACTATAGCTGAAGAGTCAAAGTGTGTTGCGCTTATTTGCTAAGTCGTGGAACAAAGTAAGGGAATCATGTGATTGAATAATTAACATAAGTAAAACTAAATGAATTGTAACATCTAAGTGTGTGTCATATAGTGTAGCAAGCATGACTTTTGTGTTAAGAATGGTGATAAAATGCCTGCAACATTGTGTGAAAAGTGAAATAAGAGTGATGAAAAGAATAGAAGGAAACGTATGACTTGATAATTGAAAGATGAGAGAGATGACTTGCTGCTGGGAACAGCAGCAGGAGTAATACTCGTGAGAAAGAAAAAGAAATAAAGTGTGTTTTTTTTTTTTTTGAAAAACCATGAGTACTAAATAGCGTGAACAAATAGATTTGCGAGTAAGATGAGTTATAACAAAGCTAGTACTCAGATAAGATAATGCATGTGTGACAAAATAGAGGTCATAGAAAGCAAGATTGGAATGAGATAGACCTCTTGCCATGATTTTGGTTATTTGCTTGGAGTATATTTTTTTTTTGTGTTTTGCTTGATAAATTTGGTGGGTTCGTCAATGCTAGTCACATTTTGCTTGATGAGGCTCGCATGCATGTTGTAATCTACAAATTAAAATGCATGTAGCTTGGCATGTAAAGTGTCCTTTGCTTGGTTTTGATTTCTTTGTTTTGCTTGCTTAGAGTTGTTTAAGCATGTAGTAGCTTTGCTTGGGCATGTGCTTTGATAGCTAGAGCTTGTGGCTACCTTAAGTATTTTGAGTGATCAATTAAGAGTGATTCGATATTGAAAAGAATGGGCATAATTGCTTGGCATGGTTCTCATATGTTTTGTGGGAGATGCACGACCCTAGGGAGGAGCTTGGCATGGCTTTGCATGTATGTTTGATGCTTGTATGCATAGTATCATGCTTGCTTGGGCTTTCTTTGCCTAGCATGAACTTGTTTAAAGGCTTGGCGTATTCCTCTTGGTCATGGATCTGCTTAGCTTGAGCACGAGCTTGGCATGAGCAGTTCTTGACATGAGCACTGACGTGAGAATGTGCTTGGCATGAGCATTGTCGCGAGAATGTGCTTGGCATGAGCCTATGATGAGCACGAGCTTGGCATTGTGTAGATGGACTTTTAATAATTCGAACATCATAGGAACTTTGACTCTTTTTTTTTTTGTTTGTATGTGATACCTTGAATGAGCAGAGAAGTGGTCTTTTGTAGCTTGGTAGTGCTTTACAAGGATTACTTAGCATGTAGTGGTAATGATGAATCATACAGCAGTGATTGTGCTCCTGAATCATCTTTCACCAAGCCCCCAGTATACCTTACTCCCAGCAAAACCAATATTTTGCATGTAGCATGGCAGTGACACAATACCATGGATATGTATAAGAGCTGTCATGTTTGCTCTCTAGGTTGTGATTTTTGATTGAGCTATGTAACAGAGATTCAAGCTTAGGTCTTTATTTGATATAGCTAGCACATTCTGGCTATACTCTCATGTCCATTGATTACTCGTCGACTAATTGATGGCTTAGCATGGCTTGGACTTGTTGAACTGGGATCTAGTAGGAATTGCAGCTACTGTATGAACTTCTGCTGGAATTGCTTTAGTACAAGTTTTAATAACTTGTGTGTATGCTTGGTTGATTATGATGGTGAGTTGTTTTGGCTTAGAGGACATAAAGACAACGTGTAATGAAAAATGGTTAGAAGTGTTTATTTTCTTCAAAAATGAAGGGGAAGGACACTAGATGTTTGATTTTGATGGAAGTGGATTGGAATACTGAAGGGAAGATGGTGCAGTGTTTGGTTTTGATAATAGATATACTTGATTGTCTGAAATCAATAGCATATGGAAGCTTGAATCTTGAATTTGATTGAATACTTTGCTTGCTCAATTTCCCTGAATTTGATTGACTTTCTTCTATAGTTAAATTGGACTAGCATGCTAAAGCTTCAGTTTCTCACGTGTGTATTTGAACGTAGGCTTTATTCCCAGCAGTAAAATGGGTCTGCTACTTGTTGATGGCAGAGCTTGTGGCTTGATATTTTAGAGGATTTATTACATATGAAAATGCTTCATGGAATTTATAGCATCTTATCGAGCATGTTGCAATGCCTAGAATCATTGAATGCTTTGTTATTAACGACAACAGAATGGATCTCCTCTCTCTTTTCTTTTTGTTAAGGCAACGAAATAGCTAGCTTGGAACATTTGAATCGCTTGGATATGATGCCTTGTTTTTCTGAGCTCATTTTAGCATGGTGGTGAGTGGTGACTTGCATGGTTTAGCAACAACTTGATCATGAATAGGCAATGTATGTAGTCTTGGCTTGGTTCCGGCAGTGAATTTTTTTTTACTTTTCTCTTTGTTAAAGCACTTAAGCAGTTTGTAGTGCTTAAATTTCTTTAGGCGTTGCTTGAGTTGCATGATGTTTGGTTCAGATTGCTTTGGCATGATGGTTTAGACTTGGTTGATTAGCTTTTTCGTTGTGGAATAAGTCCCCATTGCTTGGCTTGGGTTTATTTTGATTGAGCTTGTGATAACTATGCTTGAAAATGTAATAGGCATGAGTTTTCATAAAGGAATTTATTTGATTTGAATCCTTCTATACAAATGAGATCAAATCAATCCCAATTTTTTTTTTGGCTTTCAGATGGGATCAGCTTGATGCATGAATATGAGGATCAAAAGTTTGGGGTGGATGAGCAAAAGCTTGGAATTGGCATGAATTTGAGTTAAGAGTAGGTATGAGCCTGATATTGAAATCATAGAATGTGACGATTTCTGAATTTATATATGCATGTATTGTCTTTGATTTTTTTTTTTTGAATATCTCGATTGCATTTGTAAACTTCAGCTTCGCTTGGCCAATGAGGACCTTGATCACTGTGGTATAGAAGTGAGGCTTGAAGGTATTTTGGAATAATAAGGCCTGCATTTACTGTGACTTCTTCAAATATTCTTTTTCCTATCAGAATTTTCTCTTTTTGGATGAGATTGCCATGCCTTGATCTGAATATGGAGCATTTGCTAATAGCAGCTTCACTTTGCCAATGAAAGAGATAGAAAACATCATGTAACAACCTTAATCACAGCAATAACTATAGTAACCATGAGCAAGGTCTTAATTATTCAGCCCCCAAGTATCTTTGCATAAGATTTGATATGCTATTTTGAAATATGGAGGCTTAGGAACAAGTTCAAATTGGTTTAGGTTCTTCAAAAATGAGAAGGGTAGTTGTAGCACTCAATTGGTGGTTAGAAAAAGCATGCTGTGATATGGGCAATACAGTCCTGAAATTTGATAGCTGCTGCTTTGCATGTTGCTTGGCTTCATTGCTTATTATATACATGATTATTCCATTATAACTCTATAAGCTGGTTTCATATTTGGTAGACACATGGCTTGAGAGAGGGATTCACCTAAAAGAGCATGTATAGATTGACTAGCTCTTACTAAATGAAAAATCTTGGTGTTATGTATAGTACTAAATTACTAGCAGTAGCTAAGAGAATGTTAACAGCAGCTCAAATTTTGGCTATGAAACCTACTAGTTTGAAAGAATGCACGGTGGTGCAATAACATGGCTAGGAGATCAGGTGTTAGAGTAGGTTTACTAAGATTTGTGTGTTTGACTATGGTTTTGGGTTTAAAGAAAGTTCACAGCAGCTCATATTTCTGTAAGCTAGCTTGATATTTGGCATAGGCATGGCTTGAGACAGTATTTCTTAGGAAAGAACATGAATAGATCGATGACTCAGGAGTTTTATTAGCTCTTGGTAACTCTTTTTTTTTTTGTCTATCGATGATCCCTTTCTTTGCTTGGCTCTGGCATGATTGAATATTCTTTGCATACCCTTATGATTCTTTTGAAGTTTGATCCAATATTCGGCATGGGTCTTAACTAACTTGGCTTGGCTTCACTTTGAAGAAGTACCTTCAATTTCACATCTCGGTCACAATGTTTTTATAGCGGCTAAGTTGTTGATTGAATGATCAAGACACACTTCTTTTGGTTTTCATTTATAGGAGCATCAATAATTGAAAACTGGAAAACAAAGCTCCATTCCGCCAGTAAATTCCAGCAGCTCGGCCCCCAGGTAAGAATGTACAGTGCAGATGCTAGGTTTCTTCGATTCGTATTAATCCCGCCAAAAGAAGCTTGCTTGCTTTGTCATTATCAAGTCATTGGAATTGGCATGAGAATGATATGATTGTTTGCTTGGAGAATTTGAGAATCTTCAGCCTTGGATATGTGATTTGGTAATGAGGGCTCTTTTAAATATTCTAAAGCATGACTACTGATTTAAATGGAACACAACCATGTTTAACAATGGCATGAGGCTTTGCTTGTTAGCTTGCTCGAAAAGGATACTTCTAATTACGAGCTTTTAGTTGATTTAGGAAAATAGTGACGATAAAGATGAAACTTAGTTCTAACTCATCAGTGAAGTAATGCCTAGTTAAGGGTATGGCTTTAGAAAGTGAATTTATATGGAATGAGGACCCAGTTTACGACGATATATTTTCCTTGCATGTTGGTTTGTTGCTGTGATTGTTTTGCTCTGTGCTCAATGTGTAGCCTTCTATTAACATATGCACAATAATAAAAGATTCTAATACTAAGGCTGGCAAGATCTCAGTAGTAGTTATCAAGATGTCTAGCATGTGGATCTTTGATGTTCATAGGAAGAAAAGATAAGCATGGATATATAGGTAAAAATGGGGATGGCTACGTCAGCATGATTATTGAGGAGCTTTTATGTTAATGCTGACTACATAACAAGAAAGGGTAAATAGTTCCTAATGATGGAAATTTTGGAATTTGGTTTAGTGCGCTTTGGTTTTTGTACAGAGAAGCTCTTTACCTAATGAGGCTAATGGTGTTGAGTGCTTGATTAAAAAATGCATGCAACCTGCTTGTGTTGTAACAATGATGGCTTGAAGATTGATCTGAAGGAGTGTGCCTGTTTGCTTGAGTAACTATAGCATCTGAAGGCTTGGGGCATATTATAATTGTATCATGAATGCCTTTTCCAGCTTTTTAGAATCTCCTTTGTAACTAGTTTATGGTCTTGCCTCAGGTTGGATCGGTATTCCATTGAAGATGAGATGTCAACTTCATTAGTTGACACAAGTTACAGCAGCAACTATCCGCCACAGGCATATTGACATGAATGGGGGTTTAGCATCGCATCTTAGCATGATTGGATGTTCTCTCCGTTTGACACCAAGAGGACTCTGCTCGTCTTTTGTGTATAGTTTGAATAGAAGTTTTGCTTCTTAATCAAAGTCACAGCTTCTGAACATTGTGAATTTGATAGGGAGGTTGCAATTGGAAGATGGAGTTTGCACGAGTCACAGCCTAGTTCCATGAGAGGAACATGAAAAGATGTAATTAAATTTTCTTTTTTTAATACCCAATTCTTGGCTCTTGGAGAAAATAAACCACTCTTGTACTAATATATTTTTCTTGGTGTATATCAAAAGTTCACAAGAGGTAAGAGAGTAGGAAACCGAATATGGATTTTTCAAAAGTGAAGAAAACAAAAATGTTTTCTAATTAAGCTTGACTATTTTGCCTTTATGCTTGACTGTGTATTGGCAATGTTGTGACAGCAAAAGCATGATTTGGGTGGTTTGAAGCAAGTTATCATCCTGTTATGGAACAAGTGCATGATTTTTTTTTTCTTTCAAAAAGCATAGAGCATTGATGTGAAATTGAGGGAGTTTTGTGGCACTAATGGTTGTGATGTTTGAATGGTGTTTATAAATTGCTGCCAGTGGTGATTGTCAAGATAATCATCAGCTATATGTTCAGCAAGGAAGAAATTAGCTGCTGGAAGTGATTTGAGATAAAAGGTTCAACCTTGTAAGGACGGGATTTGAGATAAAAATATGCATATTTTTAGGAAAGAGGTAGTACAGACTATGAGAAGAAGAGGAAAAAATGTGATTTCTTTTTCAATAGCTAGAGTTTGGCTTTTGAGGAGAAAAACAAAACATTCTTTCCTGGTGTAAATCAGAGTTCATAGGAAGGTAAAAGTGCAGAAACCTAAATCCGAGTTTTTAAAAGTGAGAACAAAATGAAGTCTTTTCTGAGTAATAAGCTTGTTTGCATCACTTTTAACATGTTGCTTCTCTGCTTGACTATATCAGCTGGAAGTGTGTGTTTGCAAAATTGTTTCTGGCAATGGTTCCTGATCCCATGAACAGAGCTTAAGGGATAGATTGGGATCTACTGCTGTTAGAATATTGTAGCTTGAGATATGTCGCAGTGAGGAAGAAACCACCAGCTAGAGTCACAGCCTAGTCCCCAGTGAAGTCGCCAAAAATGTGAGGGTCTTTTTGCGTCTTAGATCTTTTGCAACAGGGCCCTCTTGATCAAGCGAGACTAGGCCCAAGATTGATCAAAGGTTAGACCTGAGAACAACCTCGTTGTGACCAAGTTGGTGTAACCGCAGCTATTTGGCTTGACAATAACGGCAGCGATTTGGCTTAGTGATAACGGCAGCGATTTGGCTTGACGATTACGGCAGCGATTTTGCTTGATGATTACGGCAGCGATTTTGGCTTGATGATAATGGCAGCGATTGGACTATATTTCACAGGAACAGGACTTATAGGCAGGCATGGTGTGGGAGCTAGATGCATGAGAGTTTTAGCAGAGAGAAGGTTCCAGCAGTAACATGATTTCTGGGTTTTGGGTTAAGGTTGGTTGGGAAGAATCGGTGGCTATTGATTCAGAGACGAAGCTTGATCTCTTGCTTGATGTTTCTGGGCTGTTGTGGCTTGCTTTCCTATGGCAATGAACTCGCCTTTTATAGTGGTGATAGACGAGAAGGATTTGTACCAAGAACCAGAGGCTTTGAAAGGGTATTCTAAGTTTTGGTGGGATCATTCTAAGACTTTCAGTGTTTGTTTTCCCCATGAAACCAGAAGAGTGAGAGCTTGCTTTGGCTATGTGGGTAAAGACCAGCGATGTAGGTATAGGACGGCGAGGGAGATCCCCGGTTTCGTGCTGCCGTGATTTTGGGGAGGTCATAATCCCTTGATTTGTGCTATTGTGAATTGTGAGTTGTGATCACAGAAACCTATGGATTATTGGAAACTGAGATAGGACTTAGGAGGATGAGAGTTTGGGAAGCTTTTGCATAAACTTGGGGTTATTACCAGAAATAGATGGAGTAGTAATCCCAGCAACGATTTGATGAAGCAACGTTCCTGATTTGGGGAAGATGACTCCAACAAATCTTGGGCTGCCGGTTCTAGTGTAATGGGTTTTGGATAGGGTGAATGACCCTAGTGGGCTCTAAGTCTTGTTGGGCCTGCTTTTATCTCTCTACTAGCCCATGTTAAGATATCGGCCCTCGAAGCATGAATTTTGGTTCCCAAGTCCAAAATCACCGACGGGCCTTATCATAACAATGGGCCTCGCACGATCTGTTACCTTCCACACCACACCCCGCCGTATAAGCCCCAAACGTAGCTTGGGTCTACGCGTATCGCATGGTAAATAAGCGTGTTGGCTCATTTGAAAATGCATGTCAATTGTTTGAGAATTTGGGCTTCTCGTATCGCTTGCTAAATAGAGAGCTTCCTTTTGATGTGAAATGGGCTTGTTTGAAGGCCCAATTAGGTTACGAGGTTGATGACTTCCCCTCTTCGCTTATCACTCATAGAATTTGAACTCGTGGAAATTTGGGTGTCAACACATCCTTGTTTGGGATCCTCTTTCTTAGATATCCCTGCATAGATGTAATAACATGTATCGGTGAAGCGGTATCAAACCACCAAGAACTAGAGGACACACTGACAAGATTATTTTCTAAATGAAAAACAGTTTTGGTTTTAAAATTATTACCTTTCTTTAGAAGCCAGTCCTTAAAACCCTTACAATCCTTTTTGACATGTCCAGGCTTTCGGCAGAAAAAACATTTCACAGAACCATTCTTAAAGTTTTTAAAGTTGCTAGACCCCTGAGCCCTGAGAAACTTTAGAAGATGAGGCACCTGATTGGTTTGATTTGCTGCTGAACCTTTTCTTAAACTGAGGCTTGCTGACAAAGTTGATTCCTATGCTCTTTCCCTTCTTAATTCTATCCTCTTCTTGAACACATATAGAAATTAATTCATTCATAGTCCACTTCTCCTTCTGTGTATTATAGTTAGACTGCATCTGACTATATTGTTGAGGCAGAGAATTCAAAAGCAAATGTACCAGGAAGGTTTCTTCTATGTTAAGATTAAGGGCCTTGAGTTTTGCTGCTACATCAATACCCTTCATTATATACTCTCTGACGCTTCCAACTCCATCGAATTTCATGGTAATGAGGGTGTTCATCAGGTTTCCAATCTCAGCCTTATCTGACACCTTAAATTTCTCCTCTACATTTTTGAAATATTCCCTAGCATATTCAGACTCGGGTATACTCCCTCTCACAGCTTCTGTCATAAATTTCTTCAAGATTACTAGGGTTAATCTGTTGTGTTTGTGCCACTGATGGTACCTATCTTTCACATCCTTGCTGGTAGTAGGTGTTGGTTCAGCTGGTGGGTCTTCCTTAAGGACATGGTCATAGTCTATCATGCCTAGATGCAGCTCTATGTCTTGCTTCCATCGCTTAAAATTTGATCCATTCAAGTTTTCAATTTGATGAAGTCCTAAAGGGAGGTTCATGGCTGTAGCAAAACATTAAAAGTTCCAGATTTAGTAATGAAAAATTATTAATTAGAATTATGGCATTAAACTGAAGTGCCCCCAAAATGCATAAGGTGTCTGCCTTACCTAGAGTGGCAAAGGACATATAGACACTAACTGAATCATATAACCAGAACATTAAAACAACTATAGGTTTATTAGATTATGTCAACACCTGGAGTGGCAAGAAGAACAACCTCTAACAACCACTGAATGCATTTCAATCTTCTGTTATATGCTAATATTGAACCTAAGAGATGTGAATGTTTAAACCTCCTAAAGGGAGCAAAGACACAGACAATTAGATTCAATATTACAAGGCGTTGATCCATTACTTATGTTTAATTTAGGTTCTTTTCAAAAGATTGCTATTGACAATACAGTTGGTTAAAGAATTACGATTAAACTGGATCAAGAGATTATTTGAAGTTTTATGTGTCTTGAGTTTTGTTAGATCGTTTTCACAAGAAATTAAATATACTAAATATAGAGAAAAACATAAAACAGTGAGCAGCTAATATTCATAGAAGAGGCAGAAGAACAATACTCAAAACACACTAACTTAATTAATAACAATAATCAATTATATGCGTGAACAATGCCAAGGAGCAGAAAGAAACATAAAGCATATATGAATTGATAATTGTTTTCCTTTCAAATTTTGTTTTCAGCAGTACGAAAGCATACCCAGATACTATACTTCCTTCTTGTCGATGAAGAGAGGCCAAGCCAAGACCCGTATGACAGCTTGTAGGATTCTTCAATCATGATCCCAATCCACTTGTAAGAAGAATTTAGGCGGAAAGACTCATGATCGAGATCACCATCGAAGAACCCAGAATTTTGGGAATGAAATTTGGGGCTGACCGTTATGGGATAACGGTTAGTTAGAACTGACGGCTGTTTTTACAAAAGCGGGTCTTAGGCTTGAATGGGTTTCGGGCTTCGATAATGAAGCGAGGCCCAACCAAAATTCTAGACAAGAAAAAAGTTTTTTTTTTTTTTTTAAACGATTTTGTTTTCAATTTTGGGTTCTTAATTGAGCACAATGGCTCTGATACCAATTGTTAGAAGTTAAAATAGATAGTCATATAAATATACATTGTACTCAACTATAAGAACACACTCACATATGCAGCATCTATGAATTAAGAATACAAACCTGGATAGGACATGTTTGATCTTCTCCTCTGAGCAATCTGATGAATGCAATCTCAGTAATGGGGCAGAGAACTTGAATGCTTGTGTAATTGCTAGAGCAGGGATCAAGGTCCATATATAGGCTTTAAGGATTAGGTGCCTCCCATAAAGGTTTCCTAATCCTATTACATCTAGGCCAACCTTTTCCTGTTCCATATGCAAATAGGTATACTTCATTAGCAAAGTAACCTTTAATCAGTACTGATATCAATAGGCAACAATCATGGAACCAATGAATACTAGGAATGTCTATTTGCTTCTTCTGTAAGGTATGCAACTTAGTTGTTGTAGTTCCTAATGAATATTGATAAGTCCACATCAAGTCTTACATCAATTACATACACTGGATGCAAAAAAGTTCATTAATCTAGGAAGTATTTCACTTTAAACAATGTAGAGAAATGGTTTCACAGAAAATGATTTGAAAAGAAGGAAGCAAAATTGACTTTAGAAAACGTATGGGCCTTATTCTTGCCATAAGGCTGAAAATCCCACAGATACCAAAATACCAGTCCTCTTCCACTTTCCAATTCCAAAGGAGTCATCTCTCACTTGGTACTAGCAGGTTAGCCGCCACCGACGGTGCATTCGAAGAAGATAAAAAGAGATGGCAAGTGGTCATTTCCTTTTTTTTGCTCTTTTAAGTGCATGTAATTTTTGATACCATGAGTTACTGTTTGGCATTCATAGCCAAGGATAGAAAGCGAAAATTGTAGCCATCAATTCACAGATTGGGTTGAGAGCATGAACAAGTATGGAAAGAAAAAGTAGAAAGGTGTGACTTCTTCTCCATTATTTTCGGTAACTTGAAGCATGCTTTGATCATTTCCATATCATGCGTAATTTTTGGTAATTTCCTGGCGAAGAGGAAAAGTGCGCGTGGCTGGTTAAGTGATTACACAATAGTCTGTTTTGTGACTTAGTCGCTTGTTGCTTCATTTCTTTTCTTTAAGAGATTGAAAAGAATTTTCTTAGAAACTTACTCTCCATGCTGCTGTCCCAGATTTTCTTAATTTGTTTATCATCGATAAGAGCCAAAGGCATCCATTGCGACTATGTGTGGTGGAGACCGGAGATATTGTTCCACAGTTAAGCAAAGACAGAGAGAGAAGCAATTGAGTGTCTGTACATAGAAAATTATTGATTAAAATGGGAGTGTACACATCGACTTTCCGCATTAAGTACGTAACAGAAATGAAATGGGCATGCGCAGACGGCAGAACTATAGGTTTTAAGAGTCATCTCTCCTTTCGGTTCATAAATAAAATGATAATCGATCAAATGATATAATGTGAGCAAAAGAATCTTAAACCATATAGAGTTCATCCAACTTGTAATCAAAACCATCTGCTTTGATATTACAATTAAATAAATATGTAAATAATTGTACGAGATAACAATCGAAAAATAATGAGAAAAGGAAATAAGAGATGAGTAAGTTACTTGCTTCGATGCAAGCATCTCCAATACATTATGAGAGGGTCAAATACTCAAATATATCCTACCTTCATGAAAAAGGGCGGAAACCATAATTTCATGATGGGTGTTTGATGAATATAGTGGTTTTCCACAGTCCTATTGGGCACCTAGACACAGGAAAGTTCCTAGCTAGTTAGCATATAGTGGTTGTCCACATAGTACCTCGCTAGTTAATTTTAAGAAATAAATTATATATACGAGTTTTTCCATCTATAAATAGTATCGCGCGCTAGAGTTGGATTAACCAGTACTTTTGCTTTGAACTAGTTTGGTTCGATCTCTCTAAGCTTCAAAATATTTATTCGTCTTGATTAAAATACCTTATTCCCAGTTACTACCCTAGCCTTCTTTACCATCTAATCCCTATTTCCTATTTCATCAATGGCAATCATCAGAGCAACAAGTTTCTCCAAGATTTCTTGCATAAGCATGGTCCTTATTTTGTTGTTGATTCAGATGAGTGCCAACCCAAAACCTGTCTTAGCTTATAGGGCCTTAATGGAGACGGAGAAGAGTGTTACAAATACAGCTCCGCTGCAAAGAGGACCAGTTCCGCCTTCCTCGTCCTCTTCATGCACTTACATCCCAGTAGATGGCCGTAGCGGCCACTGCGAGATTCATAAATAAACAGTGCAAAATACTAGCGAGCAGCTTCAATCTACTACTGCAATGACTGTAGCTGCATGCATACGAATATAGATATCTACATAAACAAATATGTCTTATCTGTGCGTGTATGTGTATCTCAGTTCTAAATTAAGTTCGATGATGTAGTACGTGATTATACATCATTGATTATTAAATAAGACTGATATTTATTATGCTTCTGTAATATATGCATGATAATATACAAAATAAAAGGTTTTTAATATATATATGATCGAAAAGTTGGTCTAATGCCCTACCCTATCTCTAGAAAAGATAAAAAAAAAAGGATCCCTCACTAGAAGGGCCCTGTATATATATACAGATCCTATCCAGAGCGGAGCTCCGCTTTGAAATTAATGTGTGAAGTTCGAGTTTTCGGTTATTTTTCGGTCGCATATCCACATCTCGACCGTTCAGTTTTTATGTACTACTGTATAGATCATCTCTGCAAATTTTCAGCCAAATTGAATATCGTTAAGGTATCTAACTCGCATAAACCAATGGACGGACTGAATCTGTCAACCTGAACCGTACTAGGTTTAAAGCAGTTATCAATGCCATAAGGATCATCAATTTGGCTGAAAATTTGCAGAGATGATCTATATACTAGTACCTACAAACTGAACGGTCGAGATGTGGATATGCAACCGAAAAGTGACCGAAAACTCGAACTTCACACGTTAATTTCAAAGCGGAACTCCGCTCTGGATAGGATCTGTACACACATATATATATATAGAATTATTCTCAGGTGCGGACGTCCGTACCGAATTTTCGGTACTGATTTCCTGTTTTCGACCACTTTCCGGCTACATTTTTACATCTTAACCGTTCAGTTTTTAGGCCCTAGTGTATAGATCACCTCTACAAAATTTCAGCCAATTTGGTGATCGTTAAGGCATCCAAAACTGCATTTTACACGAACGGACCGAATCTGTCAAACCGGAACCGTTCGTATTTATAATGGTAAATTGCAGTTTTGGATGCCTTAACGATCACCAAATTGGCTGAAATTGTGCAGAGGTGATCTATACACTAGGACCTAAAATCTGAACGGTTAAGATGTAAAAATGTGGCCGAAAAGTGGTCGAAAACAGGAAATCAGTACCGTCCGCTCGGTACGGACGTCCGCACCTGAGACGGACTATATATATATATATATACACACACACACAGCCCTTCTTGGCTGCGGACATCCGTTCCTAAGCTAAGGAACGGATTTCCAGTTTTGACCCACTTTTCGATCACATTTTTACATCTTAACCGTTCAGTTTTTAGGTATATATGAGTAGATCACTTCTGCAAATTTTCAGCCAAATTGAGGATCGTTAAGACATCCAAAACTGCAATTTACCATTATAAACACGAACGGTTCCGGTTCGACAGATTCGGTTCGTTCGTGTAAATTGCAGTTTAAGATGCCTTAACGATCATCAATTTGGCTGAAAATTTGCAGAAGTGATCTACTCATATATACCTAAAAACTGAACGGTTAAGATGTGAAAATATGATCAAAAAGTGGGTCAAATATGGAAATCAGTACCTTTTTCTTAGGTACGGATATCCGCACCTGAGCAAAGTTGTATATATATATTGTTGGACCATTCTTTGACACCATAAATTCTTTGGAAAGTCCATCTATTATCTAACCAAAAGCATAACTCATTTTGTAAGACGTCTTGTGTACGGTTGATCAAATCTTTTAATTTTTCGGTATATTATCAGGAGTTTGATTGTTTTTTTTTTTAATTTTTAATTTTATTATATTTTTAAAGTTGAAATTGAAGATAGAAGAGCAACAATGCCCTTTATCTCCCCTTTATTTCAAAAAAATACACGGGGTTGGGGGGACACAAAATCTTACCCCTAAAAAACAAACGGAAAATCAAAGGTAACTCAAACATCAACTAACGAAAACGAAAATGAAAATTAAGAAGAGCTACATTACACAACATACGATGAAATAAAATCAAGAGGCAAATCCCACCAAACCAAGCCTGGTAAAGAAAGACCAAAATTTACAAAAGTACTTGCAACTTGATTTTCTTCTCAAAAAATGTGTGATTTGGTGAAACCCTATGAAGAAAAAGCATGCCGAGATCTCCTCCTAATGATCGTCAGCTAATCTTTACTTTTCCAGTTCTTCTGGATAGTGGAGTAATGTTATGTGGTTTTTAAATCATGATTCAACAGACCTAAGAATCAAGCTAAAAAGAGCCTTTTATATACGTTTGGTTAATTATTATTAATTCCATTATAATCATGTAGGGTTTCATAATTTGCGGCTTGGATATCTAGGCTTATGCCATAATCTAAACATATTTTAAAATCTGACATTTGGTGGCGCACGTACGCATACTTTTAAAGATATTCTTGAAAATAAAATATATGCAATAAACTTTCAAAATGAAATGAGAAATGCATAATATGTACTCTGCAATCTGCAGAATATATGAACCGATAGTCAAAAATTATATATTGAACAGAATATTACGTACACATCGAAGCTAGTCATTACACTCAAACTTTGGTATTATGTTTTGGATTGAATACCTGCATTTTGGGTATACTTTAGCAATCATTGAAAGCACTGTTACTATAATATGTATTGAAGGTTCCTCTTCATTTCCAAGTGAACTGTCACTCTATATAAAATACCACTGTTCTGACGAAATCGTTTTAGCAATTGTAGCTATAGGTTAAGGTTTGCAAGTTCTAGCAACCTAATAAATGGGAGGTTGGTTACTATTCATTTTCCTAGCGAATATTATATCTCACTTTGTACTAATGATATGTTCATATCACTGCACATTACAAACTTGCCACTTTATATAGTGGATATATTCTAGACCAGCTAGATTCATTCATATATATAACCTCCTTGAGACCTTAATTGACTTGAAATTCATGCATTATATATTGCATGACAGCATACATAGGGATCTTATGATTACCAATATATAAGCTTTCATTTTATGCCATAAATATTTAAGGTAATGTATAGGTGCACGTGTGCATACGACAGAAGATTTTAAACTAAAACAAATGTGCGTGCCTGCCTTGAGAGATAATTAAGTTAAACCTTTTACTGCAAAATATAAAAGCTAGCCACTAATGTCTTTGCTATATATATGTACTCTATAATATGCAGAAATAAACAATTTGACTTGAGACCTCTACTGTAAAAACATCCATTATATATATATATATATATATATATATATATATATATATATATGGGAAAATTTCACAAACAGTACACTAAGTAAAGACCACTAATAAAACTTATACATAATTTTTCAAACCGATCATTTTGGTACACGAAATCTGAATCCCAACCCACTTTGTAGACACACCGTCACTAACGCCGTGAAGACTTCTGCCACCTGGCATAATTTAAGGGGTAAATTGGTCTCTCCTTATCTCTTGCTCTGGCCACCCATCTATTTCTCTCTTATTCTGGCCACCCCTCTCTCTCTCACCCATATCTTACCGTGTCCTCCTTCTCCTCCATGGGCGAGTACGCCGGCGGGTCCATTAAGAGATGAACGAGGAGGAGACTAAGATTCAGTGTCCATTATCGTGTCCTCCTTCTCCTCTAGGGACTGGGGCTGGACTTAGGTCCTCTCCAGAAAGCCCATCTTCGCTCAGGATCTGGAGATGAACGAGGAGGAGACCAAGATTCTCGGCTCCGACAACAGATGTAGCTGGAGACATGTCTTCTTCAAAGTCCGGTCTGAGCTCCGGAAGCTCGTGAGCTCCTACAACGTCACCACTCTTCCTCAAACTTACAAGCCCTACAACTCGTTGAACTACCCCAAGACGAAGAAGTGAAGATCGGAAGTGCGAGAATAAGGTTGCTATGTTCTTGTTCGGAAATCCAGAATGAATGAAGAAGATTGATTATATGATTGTAATTAGATGATATCTTTTCTTGTTCTATTATGTGTCTGTGGGGACTGCTTGTTATAGAACTACTTGCTGCTTTGGTCGTTGCTCATCGGATCGAAATCCTCTTGGATTCTCTGCAATTTTTTCTGTCGGTGCGGGTCTCGGGATCCGGAAGAAACGAGTTCCGGTCGTCGGCGCCGGTGATGATCCAATCGAAGGAAATTGCAGGGTTTTGCTGGTGCTTATTATCATCTTCTTAATTAGATTTAGACAGCATTTCATTCATTAGTAAATACCGATTTATTATGATTGTTATTATTTTTAATTTTTTTGGATTAAAGGCAATTAGTTTTCCAGACAACCTCCCATTATTAATTTGTATCAAATATTATGTGCTAGTTTTTCTAGTGATTATGAAATATTTATTAGCTGCTCTTTCATTCTTCCTGGAGATCTTGCTTTCAGTCCACATTTTTGAATATATATACATGTTCTTATTGCGGTGGTAGATCTAAGGTGAGGGATGCCTTGCGAGGAAAATGGGCACAAGGGTTGTGGTAGTGATCGGAGGTGGGGATGTGGCTGGGATTAGAATTAGAATTAGGGTTGTGGTGGAATTAGAAGTGGGATTGAGTTTGATGGGTGTGGATTTGGAAGGTGGAGGAGATGCAGTGGTCGCCGGAGTCATAGAGTTTTCTGGGTTTCGGTGTGTGGAGAGAGAGAGAGAGAGAGTCAGAGAGAGAAGAACTTCTTCTTTTTTTGACCAAAAAGAAGAGTCAGAGTGAGAGAGTACTAAACTATCCCTTGACAAATGAAAAATGACATAAAGTTAACGGCGTCATTAACGTCATGTATGGATAGTGGGCCGGGATTCAGATTTCGTGTACCAAAATGATCGGTTTGAAAAATTATGTATAAGTTTTATTAGTGGTCTTTACTTGGTGTACTGTTTGTGAAATTTTCCCTATATATATAACTTTGCTCAGGTGCGGATATCTGCACCTAATAAAAAAGGGTACGGATTTCCAGTTTTGACTCACTTTTTGATCATATTTTCACATCTTAACCGTTCAGTTTTTAGGTCCTAATGTATAGATCACCTTTGCAAAATTTCAGCCAAATTGGTGATCGTTAAGGCATCCAAAACTGCAATTTACCATTATAAATACGAACGGTTCCGGTTCGACAGATTCGGTCCGTTCGTGTAAATTGCAGTTTTGGATGCCTTAACGATCATCAAATTGGCTGAAATTTTCCAGAGATGATCTATACATTAGGATCTAAAAACTGAACGGCTAAGATGTAAAAATGTGATCGGAAAGTGGGTCAAAACTGGAAATCCGCACCTTTTTCTTCGGTGCGGATTTCCGCACCTGAGCAAACTTCTATATATATATATATATATATATATATATATTGTGCACAACACGTACGTATTCGATATTTTGGATTCCTCAAACTTAAGAAGGCACTCGTATCTTAGCTATCATTGAAAGCACTGCAACTACATACAGCTAGATTTTTGATCGATCGAATGTTAAATGTAGTTTAAATCGATCTCCAATAGTGCCGTTTATACAAGTAGATACGTCTTTTCTACTCTACTACTCGCACTAATTATCTCTGCATTATAGACTTATATAAACCCACTAGTAATCGATCACCTCCCCTTCCACTACATCGATCACCACGTACCTTTGGTTTCAAATATCATATATTGAGCTAGTTGTACTTAAAAAAAGTAACCTGGAAAAAATGTGACTTAGTTCGACCATCAAGTTATTGGTGCATGAAAATACTGAAAGAACTAACTTTTTTATTAATTTCACTCAATAAGATGAGATTCTTTCCACTTTAACGAAAGAGATAAAAAGCTGTATAAAAATATCTAAATTAAGAGAAGGAAATTATTGCAGCATTGCAAGACCATGTTGAAGATCGAGATCATGATTGATTGGGAGACCTTTTTTGCATGTGAAGCCAAATGAAGGCTTGAGGTAGTACATTGAAAATCTTATTTAAGTAATACAAAGTTACAAACCACTTTCGGTAGGAAACTTGAAGCTTAGCTAGTGGAAGAGTTGCTGCGCATGCCAAAGTTTTTCTCCTAATCAATCATAAATATATATGTAATGGATGAATGTTTGATACACACACACACATATATATATATATATATAAAATATTCTTTTCTATTTTGAGCCTGTACGAAAACTTAATTTTAGTATACACACACACACAACTTCTCCACCGTTTAATTGTGTCTATATATTCTCTCTCAAATAAAAAAAATTGTGTGTCTATACACACACACACTGTCACTGCTTTGATTTATGCTTGAGTGGAGAATATTGACAAGAGACAAGCTGCTTTTTGGTTATTTTATTATTTCTAGGGTAATTTTGTTTTCTTGTTTTTGCGCTTAATTAAAAAATATGGGTGTGCTAAGCGTGTGCTTAATAGTATATTCGTGTGAGGGGTGTATTTTGTGTACTCTGTGCGAGGACTTTTTCTGATGGCCTTAACAGACACTTCTTCATTGTACTGCTTGTTGAATTGCATAATAGATGACATTTTCAACTCAAAAAAAAAAAGACATTCTTAAACTTGAAAAGTGAGAATATTTTTATCTTTAGCATGTATTTTAATAATCAAAACCACTCATTCTCTAGTTACCTACGCACATATGAATCATACAAAAAGTTCGCCAAATCGAAAAACGTTTAACCATTTGATTAGCGCAATGTTCGTTTTAATTTAATCTACGAAAAAAAAACACAATATTGAATGACCAAATGATTATGAATTTGGTTGTTTTTTTGTTGTATAGAAATGTAAAGGATTAACGGTTAAAATTATTGAATTAGTTCATATAGTAGTGCAAAATAGTAAAAATCCTCAAATTATACACACACACATACATACATGGACGATCTGAGGCGAACGTCTGTAAACAACAAAAAATAACCGTTGGATATCATTAATGAGATCTCACATTAATGCTTAATTAGTATCCTTTTATAAAGCCAATAAGTCCTCTCTCTCTCTCTCATACACATCGATAGATTGATTACGGAGTGAAAATGAAATTTTTCTTGTTGCTTTTCAAGCCAACTTAAGATTCAAAACAACACATAGTAACCGATTAGAGAATCTATGACTCTTTTCAACAACAATCTGTCATTCCGTGTATTATTAGGATTGTGTATCTTGTATATTATTAGGAATATTCTCTTCTGTTTTGTTTCCTAATAGGACATGTTGTATCTTGTATATATACTCCTTTCTTGGAGAAGATAAATAACACATATGAGAAAACCCTAAAATTCCTTTGTTTCTTGGTTCCTTTTGACTTGGTATCAGAGCCGAGATCAATTCGGACTCGGCTGTGCTATTTGGTTTCCGCTGCGAGAAAATTTGTTCGCTCTTGACCTTTTGTCTCTTGTTCTTTCGGGTCTGTTTACTGGTTCTTTTGGTTGATTGGTTCGATATTGCTGGTTGTGCTTTTGTGGGAATTAGCTGCTGTTTTTGGTTCGTGATTTTGTGGCCCTTACTTTGACTCGATTGCTGGTTGTCCTCTTTATTCTATTGATTTGCTGAAGTCAACACGGGTGGTACCCATCTTGTCTCTTGCATATTCATTGATCAACCTTTATTTAGTATTTAAAGGTTCTGCATTGTTACAACTTTCTTTAATAGTTAAGGAAGAAAGAAGTTCCCAGGTCGTCTGCTAAGAAGATGGTGGACTTGAAGATCACTGACGGGAAAAGTGGAGAATCCCAGGAGTCTGGAGAAACAAGTTCTGTGGCACGTGAAGTTGTGATTGTTCAGAATGTCACAGATAATTTGAGTTTTGATGTCAAACTCGATGGTACCAATTATCAGTTATGGCAGAGACTTATGAAGATCCATATTCAGGGGATTGGAAAGTGGAGTTATGTTACCGGTAGTGCAGCAAGACCTATTGCAGGTCCAAAAGCTGATGAATCGGATACGGCAAATAATAATGTGATGGGAATTCTTCTCAAAGCTATGACTCCGGAGGTGATGAGATTATTTGCTAACTATGATTCTCCCAGAGCAATTTGGGATTCTGTTGCTGCTACATATTATGATGGGAGTGATTTTGCTCGTGTTCATGAATTGAATGTCAAAGCTTTCAAAATAACTCAGAGTGGACAGCCTGTTGCAACCTTTTATGCGAATTTGAAGACAATTTGGCAGGAGCTTGACCAAAGAAACCCTAATCCTATGACTTGTGAAGCTGATATTAATTCATATCGGAGTGAGCAGGACAAGATGCGTGTCCATATTTTTCTTGCTGGCCTGGACCCTCACTTTGAAGGGGCAAAGAATGAGTTATTGCGTCTTGCAACTCCACCTACGTTGGAGCAAGCTTTTGCGTATATCCGAAGAGATGAAGGTAATAAGGCTGCCGCTCAGAATCTTCATACTAAAATTTCTGGTTTAGCAATCCATGCTACACCTCTATCTCAAGCTTAGATTGGGAATTCTACTCTAGTTCCATCTCAGAACCAGTATCAATCACGGACTCAGGGATATCAGCAGAATTAGAATTATAACCAATTAACTTGCAACTATTGCAAGGAAGTTGGCCATTTCAAGAATCAATGCCCTAAGCTGCGAATGTTTAATTACAACAACAACTCTGGTTGGAGAGGAGGCAATAATAATACTGGAGGTCGTGGAGGACGCGGTGGTGGTCAACGAGGCAAAGCTGCAATTCAATTAGTGCCAGAACCTGACTTCTACAACATTGAGGGACAAGATCCCTCAAAGGGTAATGTTTCCTTGACTAAGGAAACTCGAGGTAAGATTGGTGTTGCTTTACATGTTTCTGACTTTACTGGTAGTGATACATGGATAATTGATTCTGGTGCGTCTGACCATATGACCTATGATAAGTCATTCTTTCTGTCTATGTCATCCCCTTCTATATCCCATGTTTCTAATGCGAATGGTGCATCTTTTCCTGTCTTAGGTGTTGGGTCTGTTCAGGTTACACCATCCATTGTATTGCATAATGTGCTTTATGTCCCTTCGTTATCTCATCATCTTTTATCTGTATCCCAGTTGGGGTCACAAAATAAGTGTTCTGTAACCTTTTACCCAATGTATGTTATTTTTCAGAATCTGTGCACCAGGGTGATTATGGGCAAGGGAGACTTGAGGGGAAGACTGTTTCACTTGGATTGCATGTACGCAGAGCCAGCACAAGCTTCGGAGCCGCCTTTGGCCCTGACATTGAATTCTGATCGATTAAATGAGCTATGGTTGTGGCACCGGCGGTTGGGTCATCCATCTTTTGGAGTTATGAAAAAGTCCATGCCTTCATTGTTTCTGGGAGTTAGTGAGTCTAGCCTGCATTGTGAAACTTGTGCTTTGGCTAAGAGTCATAGGTCTAGTTATCCTTCCAATTTTCATTCTAGTACTATGCCTTTTGAGTTAATTCATTCAGATGTGTGGGGTCCTTCTAAACATTCTACCCTTTCTGGAATGCGATATTTTGTGTTATTCATTGATGACTTTACTCGATTATCTTGGGTGATTTTACTTAAGTCCAAGGATTCTGTTTTCTCTGCTTTTACAGCATTCCATAATCTTGTTTGTACTCAATATGATGCGCATGTTAAGATTTTTCGTTCCGATAACGGGGGAGAGTTTGTTAATCATTCTTTTCATGACTATTTCCAACACCATGGCATCATACATCAGACCTCATATCCACAAACTCCTGAGCAAAATGGGGTGTCTGAACGGAAAAATCGTCACCTTTTGGACATGCCTCGGTCTCTTCTACTTAGTGCTAACATGCCTAAGTATCTTTGGGGAGAGGCCGTTTTGTGTGCTTCTCATCTTATCAATCGTCTTCCGTCTGCCCCTCTTCAAGGTCGTGTCCCACTTGAGGTTCTGTCTCACTATGTTTCTATTCCATCGTCTAACACCCTCCCTGCTCGTGTCTTTGGTTGTGTCGCTTATGTTCATCTGTATAAGAATCAGAGGTCAAAGTTGGATGCTAGAGCTCTTAAATGTGTGTTTGTGGTTTGTGGGGTATGGGTCTCATCAGAAAGGCTACAAATGTTATCATCCCTAATCCCAAAAATTTTATGTCACCATGGACGTTACGTTCAATGAAGATGCGTGTTATTTTTTACCTCCTGTAACTCATCGTCAGGGGGAGAAGTCTTGTTATTATGAGGATTTGTTCAGTGGGCAAGATGTGAGACCCGAGTTCTCTAGTCTAGAGGATTTGGGAACTGAACGTGACAAAGAAGCTAGTCTGGAGGAATTGAGCACTACACGTGACAAAGAAGATAGTCTGGAGGAATTGTGCACTACACGTGACAAAGAGAACAGCCGCCCATTGGTTGGTCCCACCTTCACCAAACGCGTCACACATCTTGATCGGACATCCACCAATCACGGAACCCAGCTTACCCATCTTGATCCGGAGCTCCATCCACCGACCCACATCGTGTCTAATTTGGACCTTGCAACCTGGGACAGCAACGATGGGTCGCCGGACGGTGGGAATTGGGACCTGGGTAGTCCGCTCCGGAGAAGGGAACCGCGACGAGGTCTTGGGTCGCCCGGAGATGGGCTTCGCGAACCGCGACGAGCACCGGAAATTGGCAAGTTGGCCGGAGACAAAGAGGCACCAGCTTCTGCAGTTGTGCCTTTGGCCGGTCCAGTCGGCCGGAGATGCTGTGATTACAGATTCCGTCGTTGATACCAGTTTTCTTGATTTAGTTGCTTTGAACAGTCCCCCTTCTCCTTCAGCGGTCTCACCTGCCCCGTTGTCACCTGAGGTACGTTCTCCTTCTTTTTTGTCTAATCCTTCTTCTGTGTCAGCTTGTGTTCCCACCAAACATATGCCTAGTCGTTCAACCCGTGGTCAGCCCCCGAAATACTATGAACCCACTCTAAATGCAAAACCTAAATACCTTGTTGCTAATTATGTGTCGACCCATAGGCTGTCTAAACCATATGTTGCCTTTGTGAATCAATTATCCTCTGTGTCTCTTCCTAGTAAAGTGCAGGATGCAATGAGGGATGAGAAGTGGATGCAAGCAATGGCAGTCGAAATGGATGCTCTTGAGAAGAATTGTACGTGGGAGTTAGTAACATTACCACCCGGGAAGAAGACAGTTGGTTGTCGGTGGGTGTTTACTGTGAAACACAATTCGGATGGATCGGTGGACAGGTACAAAGCTCGATTAGTTGCTAAGGGCTATACTCAGAAGTATGGGGTGGACTACGATGAGACGTTTGCACCAGTGGCCAAAATTAACACAATTCAGGTACTTCTTTCGTTAGCTGCTAATCTTGATTGGCCTTTGCAAAAATTTGATGTTAAAAATGCATTCTTGCATGGTGATCTGCATGAAGAAGTTTATATGGATTTGCCTCCTGGATATGGTACTTCCACTAAAGAGCAGGTGGTGTGCAAATTGAAGAAGTCTCTTTAATTATGGTTTGAAACAGTCTCCCAGAGCTTGGTTTGGCCGGTTTACCAAGTTCATGAAGAAAATTGGTATCGACAGAGTAATTCCGATCACACCTTGTTCCTTAAACATCAGTGTGGTAAAGTGACTGCCTTGATTATTTATGTTGATGACATGGTTGTGACAGGTGATGACTTGGAGGAGATTCAAAGGTTACAAGGTCAGTTATCTTCTGAATTTGAGATGAAAGATTTGGGTAGTTTAAAATATTTCTTGGGAATTGAAGTTGCTCGTGGGAAGGATTGTTGACAGGACCCGCCCCGGATTTCACCCCGAAATCCTACCAAAAATTTGGCGGAACTTCCCCTAAAAGTAGGCTACCCAAAACCTGTAGGAAAACATTTACACTTCTAAATCATCCATCCTTATTCTCCTGGAGCCATCTGCTCCCCAAATCACAACTCCAGTTTCACAGATATCAGTCTCAACCCAAAAACAATATTAATCTCATAGATTATCAGAACAATACTAATCCCCTAGGTAACCAAGAAAACAGAAATAGAATGAGTACGCGGAAGCAATGCTGTTGGCTATGCCTCGACTCCATGTACGCCCGACCTCAACTAATTTCGCTTGCAAACTGGGCATTTGAAACCGAAGGGCCCAGGGGAAAGTAATTGAAAACACGTTAGTGTGAGTGGACAAAAATAAATAATTAAGATGATTTAAATGAAGCAAACTTAAATACTTTCCCACTTATTTAAATTTATAAAACTTCGATGCATGCCACGTTTATAAAACACATTTCTTTAAACTCAAAATCTCGTGAAAACATACCAGCCCCGCTGGTTAAGAGATATCGGACTAGGCCCCGCTAGTCAAGTAATAATAGGATATGGGGAAGAGATATCACCATACGGGTAAAGGAGCCCCTTAGGCTCTTCCTACCCTCGACTGCCACCCACACATAGATTGTGTGAGGAGGAAAACTAATAACCTCGACTACTACTCACGTGAGGAGGAGAATAAACTACCTCAACTGCCACTCACAAACACAAAGTAAGTGAGGAGGAGACCTAGTATTGGACCCCGGTATGGTAAGGAAAACAATCGAAAACCAGTAAATCCATAAATCCATAAAGCTTCCCCAATATCTCACGAGAAAAGATATCTTCCAATGACGTGGCCCCGCACGCCAAAATAGTCTCGAAGTCATAAACAAATGGGCAAGAAATAATAAATAATTATAATTTCCTTAGGAAATCCCATTTCCGATAATATTCCAGAAAATCCCAAAATCATCATTAAGGCATTCCCAATGCCAAAACCGAAAGTCGATAAATAAATAAGAAATATAACTCCAACGAAATTCCATTTTGAAAATCTTTCAGAAATCTCAACTCGACGAATAGAAATATATTTAATTCCGAAAACCACCTCAGAAATAATTCGTCGAATATCCATATCAATCATAAATTCAAATCCGAGCATAGAAACTCACGTTCGAAAATCATGATGGAAAATCCAATGAAAATTCCAATAAATATTCAAAACCAAATAATATCCGAAACTAAATAATATGCTCAAAGAATAATATGATAGTTAAATAAAGCATTAATTTAAGAAACAACCCATGCATCAATTCTTAAAAACAAAAGTCCACTCACAGTACTATTTAGGCGATCAAGCGTACGAGTTTCTTCGTCGAGCAATAGCTCAGTACGTCGCCCTGTACATAAATATAATTCATGAATAACGGTTCGGCAATTAAATGCGATTCTAATAACTTATCCTCCTAATCAAACTTCCAATTTCTTTTCCAATTTAATCCAACTTCACCCCTAATACCAACTCATTAGTTTAAAGGTTCTAGGGCAGAACCGAGAGAAATCCGACGGTCGGATTCTCGGAAATCGATATTCGAAACCCTCAATTTCAGAAATTCATAATCAATTCGTAACTCCTCCAAAAATTACCAAACTTCATAAACAAGCTCTACTCAAATTATAGGATTTAATGGGCTAAAAATTGGAATTAAATGTCAGCCCTACGCGCCACCACACGCCACCCACAGTGGCGGCGCGTGGGGCCCACGCGCCGGCGGCCACCACCTCCGATGGCCACCAAATTTGGACAGTAGCTTCTACTCAACAAATCCAACCATTCTTTCAACTACAACAAGTTTCAATTTTACCTTGAAGGGCTCCAAACTGGCCGGTGAAGTTTTTCCAGAAAAACCCAAGAACCCTAGATATTGCAATTGTCAATCCGGCCTCCACACAGCAAATTGGAATGCAAGACCTTAGGGGAAATGATCCTTGGCAAAAACCCGACCTTCGATGTCCGTTTGGTGGCAGGAGGTGGCCGGAATCGCCGGGAATCGACGAAAACTCCAAACTGCAGCTGTGAAGAATTTTGCTTCGATCCGAGGTTTCTTGGCCAAATCGTCACAACCCAAGGCCGCTAGGGTGCAGGGAGGAAGGAGGCGCTCCTGTGGTGGCCGGCTGCGCGCCGGTTGGTGGCCGGAAGACGTGGAATCGAAGGAAGGGAGAAGAACCCGAAAGGGAAGGAAGAAAAGTCGGGGGAGAGGAGAGAGGGAAGGGGTGGGTTTCCGGTTTTGGAAACCTACCTCAGTAAATTTCCTTATTTAACTAAATTTTTACCATGAATAGTAACTTTCGTATTTCACTCATAGCTTTCACATACGAACTCCGATTTTTACGTACCACATATGCACGCGCTCGGTTTAACGTCCTCTACAACTTTCATGAAGAACATTTTCTCAAATTTTGACCCGAACTAAAAGTCAACTTTTAGGGCCACTAAAGTTACCAAAAAAGAGTAAAAGTAAATCAAATTGTCGTTTACTGTCCAAATGACTAGTAAACTGGTGAATTAAGATACGGGATGTTACAATTGTATTGTGTTGAGTCAAAGGAAGTATGTTCTAGACTTGCTGGAAGAAACAGGTATGCTTGACTGTCAACCTATCGATACTCCTATCGAGCAGAACCATCGATTAGCAGAGTATTTGGATCAAGTACCTACAAATAAAGCGAGATACCAAAGGTTAGTTGGACGGTTGATTTATTTGTCTCACACTAGACCGGATTTAGCTTATGCAGTTAGTGTGGTGAGTCAATTTATGCATAATCCTAGTGAGGCTCATATGGGTGCTGTATTTCGTATTTTGCGGTATTTAAAGTCTGCTCCAGGGAAGGGATTAATTTTTTTCAAAATACAGTCATCTAGATGTTTCTGGATACACAGATGCCGACTGGGCAGGTAATATTACAGATCGCAGGTCCACTTCGGGCTACTTCACATTTGTGGGTGGTAACTTGGTTACGTGGAAGAGCAAGAAACAAAAGGTGGTGGCTCGTTCTAGTGCAGAAGCAGAGTATAGAGGAATGGCCTGAGGACTTTGTGAGATGTTGTGGTTGAGAAATTTGTTGAGAGATTTAGGGTTCAAGCAGAAAAAGGCTATGTCGCTTTATTGTGATAATAAGGCTGCGATTGAAATTGCTCACAATCCTGTTCAGCATGATCGTACGAAACATGTGGAGGTAGATCGGCATTTCATTAAAGAAAATCTTGATAGAAATGTCATTTTGTTTCCCTTCGTTCCTAACAGTTGGCAGACATTCTCACAAAGGCTCTTTCGAGTAAAGCATTTTATGACTCACTTGACAAGTTGGGCATCCGTGATCTGTATGCACCAACTTGAGGGGGAGTGTCATTCCGTGTATTATTAGGATTGTGTATCTTGTATATTATTAGGAATATTCTCTTCTGTTTTGTTTCCTAATAGGACATATTGTATCTTGTATATATACTCCTTTCTTGGAGAAGATAAATAACACATATGAGAAAACCCTAAAATTCCTTTGTTTCTTGGTTCCTTTTG
Organism: Rosa rugosa; assembly: GCF_958449725.1. NCBI lineage: Eukaryota > Viridiplantae > Streptophyta > Magnoliopsida > Rosales > Rosaceae > Rosa > Rosa rugosa. The sequence goes on along the minus strand of NC_084822.1, from coordinate 43,038,836 downwards.
ACTCAATCTCCTATATGAAAATCTAAGTTTTTTTCTTTCTTTTTAATGAAATTGGGATTCAAAGTCACAAATCGAAATTGGGGAGAAATAGTAGCAGTTTGAGATAAGAAATTGAACGATAAGAGGAGATGGGTTTGGATGAATGATCTTTAACAGCTTATGGTCTTCTGGGTTCTCATCAGTTTTGCATTACAAATATGAATGATCGAATGAAAAATAAAGAAGAAAAAGAGGAAAGAAAGAGAAGCAGAAAGAAGGAGAAACAGAGCATAAGAACATTAAATTTGGAACTTTTGAAGCTGCTTTAGATGTACTTTGAAGTTCAGAGCAGTATTTTTCACATCATAGATTTGATAAATCAGAGAGACAAATTGGCATAGAAATCAGGTTGGTGACAAATGAGTTCATACTGATTTGTAAGAAACTTCACTTCACTAACTGCTGCCTCACCTAAGCACTATGCCCCTCACCCAAAACCAACGTACCCAAGCTATAATTTCAGTGAGAACTCATATCTAAAAGAGGAAGAAGAAGACGATAACTTTGGTGTGTGATTCATGGGTATATATATATATATATATATAGATTTTATCCAGAGCGGAGCTCCACTTTGAAATTAACGTGTGAAGTTCGAGTTTTGGGTCACTTTTCAGTCGCATATCCACATCTTGACCGTTCATTTTTTAGGTACTAGTGTATAGATCATCTCTGCAAATTTTCAGCCAAATTGATGATCGTTAAGGTATCTAACTAGCTTAAACCAATGGACGGACTGAATCTGTCAACCTGAACCGTACTAGCTTTAAGGCAATTATCAATGTCTTAATGATCATCATTTTGGCTGAAAATTTGCAGCGATGATCTATACACTAGTACCTAAAATCTAAACGGTCGAGATGTGGATATGCGACAAAAAAGTGACCCAAAACTCGAACTTCACACGTTAATTTTCAAAGCGGAGCTCCGCTCTGGATAGGATCTGATATATATATATATATATATATATTATTTCATTCATGAAATCCAACAGCTATGATTACACGTCCGCATCTTTTGTTTTTCACGAACATCCTCCTTTGATCGTCCCCCCAAACACACACACACACACACACACAGATATATATATATATATATATATATATATATATATATATATATATATATAGAGAGAGAGAGAGAGAGAGAGAGAGAGGACCTCGTTTAAGAATTTGAGGATTTTTACTATTTTGCACTAGCATATGATCTAATTCAATAATTTTAATCGTTGTTCCTTTACATTCGTATGCAAGGATTGTGTCTACAAAAAAATCAATGAAATCTATAACCGTTGACCTCTTTACTTTAAGAATATGAGGATTTTTACTAATTTACACTAGTGTATGACATAATTCAATGATCCCAACCGTTGATCCTTTACATTCCTATGCAAAAATTATGTCTCCATAATCACTTGGTCTTTGAAAATGGCGTAAACAAATGTAGTCCGTTAGATTAAATTAAAACGAACATTGTGCTAATCAAATGGTTAAACGTTTTCCAATTTAGCTAATTTTTTGTAGAATTCATATGTGAGTAGGTAACTAGAGAATAAGTAGCTGTGATTATTAAAATATATGCTAAAAAATAAAAACATCCTCACTCAAGTTTAAGGAGGCTCTCTCTCTTAAGTGTGTGTGTGTGTGGATACGCGTATGTGTCTATTTGTGTATAGGATATGACATTTTGAATGCTTCAAGAAAGAAAAACTTAATTTCTGATTACTTCAAAATTTAATTTTATGTATGATTAATGTCAGTCATTTTATAAGTTCTTCTGTAAAGTCTGTCTCCACAAAATCAGTCAAATAAAATATGTCCACAACTTAGTGTATAGTAACTTAGTAAGAATCAAAAGCCAACTCAAATAGGAAAGAAGCATACAACTCGTAATTGTTTGGTGACTAGTCGCCGGTCATTGCACTAGAACCTTCACATTCCACTTTGTTACATACCTGTCACCAAAGCTCGAGGTGTCGAAATTCTTACAAACTGATCTCTGGCAGGCAAGTATTGTGGGATACACTTCACATTCTCTTGCTAGCCCGTGTACTCAGCAATTTCTGACTTCTTGCTCCTCGTAATTCCATAACAATTGAACTCTGTACACCACTCTTGTGAGCCAAATCAGAACAGCGAATACGTAAGTTCTCTCATGTACATATGATTATTGCCATCAGCCCGTCGCTTTACTGGGAGCTTGCCTGATCACAAGAGAGAAGTCAAATTAAACTAAAGCAAAACTAAGCTAACAAATGGCACCAAAATCAAACTGAGGAGGCATGTGGATATAGTTAGCTGACATTTGTGTATGCAATGCAATACATATTAATGTCAGCTACCGAACATAACCAACGACGTAAACCAAGACTAAATACGCGACATTCTTCTAAATGGAAACACGTTCTGTAAGTAAGTGCAAGCAAAGTGAGCCAGAAATTTGGAAATTGTAAGATGTGGACCTACAGTAATCGCCTAAAGCAACTATTTATGATTACTTGTGCCACAGAGGCCGGCACGGCATGGCCGAACGGTTACTCCTTTACAGGAGAAGGACTTGCAATTGTCCCACATCGAATTCCAAGGGAACTGACTCCCACCTCTTACTACAAAAGGCACCACGTTCCAAATAAAGTAAGTTCAAAGAGTTGTCCTTCCGTACTGTTACTTTGTCCACATATTGCACCGATATTGACTTAGGCATTTCATTGCGATTATGGGCAAATGAAGAAATATTGCTCCGTGTTTTGTGGTCAGAGAAGTTCGTTTGTGATTGCACACTAAAGTTGTTTCCGTTGCGTACTATTGATGCAGTCAAGAATGGAATTTTGCTTCGTATTTTCTCAAAACTCCCTTACAGAAAGTTGCAGATGGTTCTGCATCAGAACTGCATAATTACATGAATTATCCTCCTTTAGTTATTTACGAAACTTGTTTTATATATTTTGTTGCATATTGTCTACATATGTGAATCTATGTCTCGATGCAGGTCTATCAAGCAATTGTTGCTTATACAAATAACAACAACTTTGTGTTTTTCTCCCTGTATTGATATTGTTGCTTATAATAAGTTGAAAAGCATGAAATGCCTAAATTTGAAATATCAACTGGTAATTTGATATGTGGCTTTCTGGGAATACTATGGAAGATGGAGCCATAGCACTTTTTTTATAGTTTTCTTGCTAAGGCATTTGGTATAAACAGATCAAGACTTGTATTCTGTGTTTTAGAGCTATGATTGTAGTTTCTATAGAAGGTCTTTTCCTCACATAGTTTTAAGACACAGAAATAGCATATTGCAAATTGAATAACACACATTCAGATATAAGAATTTCTTCTTCTGCAATTTAGGTGATGATTGATTTTTATTTACCAATGTGTTATCTGCAGGTTTGGCCTTGTGATTCAGTTATGCCATGTTTTCTGCTCTTATGTGATACCTGGCATGTTTTCAGCTAAATTTATTATGGGCTTTGATCGATGCAATTATGTTTCCTGCATTAGGTTTCATAGATATTTTGCTCAAGTTTGGTTGTTTTGTATTGGTGTTTTCTATGTTTGCTTGAATGCTGAAACCTATTTCATAAAACTTGAAAACAGAACACTTATTAAGCGGTTTAAGCTTTAATCATAAAATTTTATCTTATAAAACTCGCACAAAATTTTAATGCTTCCTCTAGGTTCTCTCTCTTATAGGTTCATCAACATAGAACCATTGACCGGATCCAACTTCAAGAGATGGAAAGCAGACATAGAGATTTATTTGCGTATTCACCACTTAGATTTGCCCAAGGATCCTCGTGCAGCTCTTACCATAGCTAGTACCAACAATGAGATAAAGTACCACGATGAGTGGCATAGGCTGAATAGAGTCTGCAAAAACATCATGAAACGAACAATGTCAGACACCATCAGGGGTAGCATTGAGGAAAAAGAGCTAGCTACAGAGTATTCAGTTTCAATCGGTGAGAGATTCACAGAAAGTGACAAAGCTTAAATTGCTACATTGTTGAACAAATTAATGAATACTAGATAATAAGAGAGCATATTTCGAAGTTCGTATATTATGCAGCCAAGCTGAAAACTCTGAAAAAGATGAGATGATCATTCTCCATGTCTTGAACTTGCTATCTCCTAGTTTTGAATACCTCAGCACGTACCACATATATGGCTTAAAAGGATAAGGGGAACATCAACGAATTGATTTCAATTTGTGTTCAAGTAGATGACAGAATTAAGAAAGAAAACGGTGAGAAAGTTGGGCATCTTACGTTGAAATCTAAATGGAAGGAGAACAAGCAGAAAGAGAAGAAGAAATTTAACCCTAAAACAGCCCTTGTTCCCAGCCTCATAATCTAAAGTTCACTAACCCTATTAGACAAAATGCTACTTCTGCAGAAAACATGGCCACCTTAAGAAAGATTGCACCAGTTTTAAAAAATTGGCTTCTTAACAAATGTAATTTTGAATTAATCCCTAGTTTTTTCATAGAAATAAATTTAATTCAAAACACTCCAAATAGTTGGTGGATTGACTCAGGATCTCCTATACACATAACTAATTCCTTGCAGGTACATATAAGGAAGAGGACACCAAGAAGTGATGAACAAAAAATCTGTGTAGGCAATGGCAGGAGGGTACGTACGTAGCAGTCAAGGCAATAGGACCTCTTAGGCTTGATCTAGGATCCAGAAATTTCATTGCTTGGATTATGTTTATTTTGTACCTTCCATGAGAAGGAATTTGATTAGTGTCTCCCTTTTAGTTAAACTTAGTTGTACGTTTCTCATTGATGATAATGGAATAAAGATTTCAAGAAATTCTTTACTTATTGCTTCTGGTGCCATTGTGAATGACTATTTACAATTACATTTTTCAGTTCCTAAAAAGTTTATCTATCAAAAACACGTGTAAGCGTCCTTGGCTTTGCGTTGTATCATGTGACCATTGATCGGTATTTGCACCGGAACCTTCACATTCCACTTCGCAAACTCTTGACTAGTAATTGCGGGCTGGTATCTTTTCGCCGTAACATGCATTTGTACGTGGTGGTACACATACATTTCCACACAAAGCTTGATGGACAAGCCAGCTATATTCCATGTCTTAATTAAGTACCCGAGTGTCCCTTCATCTCTTGCCATCATTTTTCAGGGAACCTGCATGCTTGACGTATCATATAAAAGAGAAAAGGCTATACCTGGCCGCAAATACTACTGCGGATCAGCTGGCACACGTTTACGTACATTTTGAGTTAGTAGCTAGCTAGAGACAATTTCGCATGCAATAAAAACAGAGAATGTCGTCCTTAAAAAACATATAACCGACACCAACTTAATTCTTTAGTTGGGAAGCTCTCTGCTCTTTTCTAATGATCGACAATGTAACTGAATAGTGTGTAGCAATCAAAATGGAGGTAAAAAAAATCAAAATTCCCCGATAATTGACTTCACAAAGTATTAATTGATAAAGTAATCTAGGGTTTATATCCAAAATCAATTTGTAATAGACGGAGTGACCCAAACTCTTATAAATCCACAACAATGTCTCATTTTTCCCATGTGGGAATATATATTCTCAATACGCCCCCACACATGTGGTGAATTTTCAAGCCATACACGTGGACAACTTTGGGTGACGTGGAGCCCGTGTGGCCGTGAGGCATGCACATATGGGTAACGTGGCTCTGATACCATGATAAAGTAATCGGATGCAGATTTGCTCACCATCAACAATTAAGTGGTGATACCACCACTATATATGAAGCTGCCACGTGTATAACAATCTAACCATAGTTAACTAGCTACGTCTAACTTGTTGTGCGGAAGCGTAACAAACACAATATTGATATGGAATTAGATGAGCGACCAAACAACGAAAAAGAAAGCAAACACAAGAACACAAGAATTTATAGTGCTTCACTCAATCAATGTGATTGAGTTACGTCCACTTCGGAGCCGGCGAGAAATTCCACTATAATCAATTTGAGAGAATACAATTAGAGTTTGATAATAAACTCTCTACCCAAACCCCAATTCAACCAATTCCCTAGTAAAACTGAGAATAGGCTATTACTCTAGGTTAATTATTTTTCTCTCCCTCAAAACCAATCCCTGCGGCAGCAATACCTTGCTATATATATTCCCTAATTAACTTAGGGATGCATATATAACCTAATTAACCTAGGCAGCCCATGGGCTCTTCACATTTGACTTTGTCCACCAATCAAATTAAAGCCAATATTCAATAATCTCAACCTTGGCTTTACTTGATGTAAATTCTCCAAAGTAGAACTTCAAAACCAATCGCCGCTCCGACATCCCCGTAGGGAATTTCAAATTCTACAAACACCAATCAAGTTCAAGCAATGCTTGAACTTGCTCAATGGAACCGACTTTGTCAACATATCAGCAGGATTATCTGCAGTTCCAATTTTGAGGAGTTGAACATCACCATCCTCCACCATTTGACGAATCTTGTGAAATTTGACATTGATATGTTTAGTACGAGCATGAGTAACTTGGTTCTCTGCTAAATGAATAGCACTTTGACTGTCACAAAAAATATCCACATATTCTTGAATAATTCCCAAGTCTTCAAGCAAACCACGAAGCCAAACTGCTTCTTTTGCACCCTCTGTTACCGCCATATATTCAGCTTCTGTAGTCGACAAAGCAATTGTAGATTGCAAATTCGACTTCCAACTCACCGGTCCACTAGCAAGAGTAAACACATAAGCTGTAGTAGATCGGCACTTATCCAAATCACCTGCGAAATCAGAGTCCACATATCCAACAACACACTGACTCGTCTTATCCTGCTGAAAAACCAATCCAACATCCACAATACCAAGAATATACCGTAGAATCCACTTTACTGCTTGCCAATGACCTTTACCTGGGTTATGCATATATCTGCTCACCACACTTAAGGCCTATGAAATATCCGGTCTAGTACACACCATACAATACATCAAGCTACCAACAGTACTAGCATAAGGAACTTTGGCCATATATTTCATATCATCATCTGTGCTAGGAGACATAGTAGATTTAAGCTTAAAGTGAGAGGCAAGAGGTGTACTTACAGGTTTAGATTTATCATTCATGCCAAACCGATGCAGTACCTTCTTCAAATATTGCTTCTGTGACAAACAAACTTTGCCTCTTGATTTATCTCTTTCAATTTGCATGCCCAAAATCTTTTCAGCTTCTCCCAAGTCCTTCATCTCAAATTCACCACTCAATTGTGATTTCAATTTATTTATCTCCACCTTGCTCTTAGATGCAATTAACATATCATCAACATATAAGAGCAAATAAATGAAAGTCCCATCTTGTAGCTTGCGAAAATAAACACATGGATCATAAAGACTCCGAGTGTACTTCTGACCGAACATAAATTTATCAAACCGCTTGTACCACTGCATTGGAGATTGTTTCAAACCATACAATGATTTATGCAGTTTGCAGACCCAATTTTCTTTACCAGCACTTTTAAATCCTTCTGGTTGAGTCATATATATCTCTTCTTTTAATTCACCATGTAAGAAAGCAGTTTTTACATCAAGCTGTGCTAACTCCAGATCAAACTGTGCAACCAAGGCCAATAAAATACGAATAGAAGAATGCTTAACAACAGGAGAAAATACCTCATTGTAGTCAATTCCTTCTTTTTGTGCATAGCCTTTAGCTACCAACCTAGCCTTGTACCGTGATCCTTCCTTTTTAGCAAACACCCACTTGCAACCAATTGCTCTCTTCCCATGCGGTAACTGAACCAACTCCCATGTTTTATTCTTGTGAAGAGACTTCATCTCCTCACCCATAGCTTTTTCCCACTCTACACAATCTGCATGTATGACAGCTTCTTCATAAGTAGTAGGAATTTTTTCTTCAGTAACTAGAAGTGCATAAGTCACCATATCATTAAGCCAAGCTGGCTTTTGAGCATTCCTTTTTCCCTTTGTAGTTGCAATTGGTCCATCTTGCTGTGTAGGCTCTTGGGTTGGAGCCTCTACTTCAACACTCATGTCCTCAATATTTAAATCATCTTAATCAACAATAGGACTCACCGGATCAATTGGAGTTTCAACAATTTTTTTCTTTAACTCCACCTGCTGCAAACTCTCTACGGTCATTCTCTGCTCTTCAGAATTTTTTTGCTTGTTCTGATCAACCATAACAGCCTCATCAAAAGTCACATCTCTGCTTACAACAACTTTCTTCACATCTGGACACCAAAGCCTAAATCCCTTAACACCCTCATTAAATCCCAAGAATATAGCTTTCTTGGCCCTTGGATCAAGCTTGCTTTCCCTGACATGAAAATAAGCAGGACAACCAAAAATATGTAAATAATGATAATCAGTAGCAGGTTTACCAGACCATACCTCCATGGGAGTTTTTCCCTCAAGTGCAGCAGTAGGTAACCTATTAATGAGATGGCTTGCATACACAACTGCCTCAACCCAAAATTCTTTGCCTAATCCAGCATTAGACAACATACACTGAATTTTCTCCAATAAAGTCCGATTCATGCGCTCTGCCACCCCATTCTGTTGTGGTGTCTCTCTAACTGTGAAGTGTCTCACAATGCCCTCATTTTGACATAGTTTCAAGAAGGGATCAGATTTGTATTCACCACCATTATCTCACCTGAGCCTCTTAATTTTTCGACCGGTCTGAGTCTCAATCATCTTCTTCCACTTCACAAATATATCTAAGACTTCATCTTTATGCTTCATGGTGTACACCCATACTCTTCTAGAGAAGTCATCAACAAAAGAGACATAATAATGCTTACCTCCCAAAGATGCAGTTTTGGTAGGTCCCCATACATCAGTGTGAACATAATCTAGAGTACCTTTAGTCTGATGAACTGCGGTGCCAAATTTAACTCTAATCTGTTTTCCCAAGACACAATGTTCACAAAATTTTAATTTTCCTGTCTTTGCACCTTTCAATAGACCTTGCTTCATTAATCCCTGCATTGCTTTCTCACCAGCATGTCCAAGACGCATATGCCATAATTTTGTATTGTCTGCATCATCATCATCTGTAGTCTCAGATATTGCTGTTTCACCTGTCACTGTGCTCCCTTGTAGAAAATATAAATTTCTGAACCTTTCACCTCTCATCATCACAAGTGAACCAGAGACAACTTTAGCAACTCCACTTTTCAATGTAATTATGTGCCCTTTTGATTCTAAAGTTCCCAAAGAGATAAGATTTTTCTTCAAATTTGGAACATACTTGACATTAGTTAACTCTCTAACTACTCCATCATGCATCTTGAGACGAATTGTACCAATCCCTCTTGTTCTGCAAGGACTGTTGTCTCCCATCAAAACTACTCCACCATTCAACTCCTTGAAAGTAGAGAACCATTCCCTATTAGGACACATATGATGTGAACAACCTGAATCCATAATCCACTTGTCAGAATAACCAACTGCAGATGAATTAGCCAAAGCAAACTCAATCTCATCTTCTTCAAAATCTTCAAAAGCTGATGAACAACTCAAAGCAAAATCAAAGTCGTTATCTTCATCATCTCTTACAACATTCACTTCAGACCCCTTCTTGTCTTTGTTCTTCAACTTAGGACAATCTTTCTTCGAATGACCTTTGTTGCGACAAAAAGCACACTCATCTTTTGCAGGAAATTTACTTCTTGACTTGGAACGAGATTTACCTCTTTTTCCAGTAGGTTTTCTCTCATCAGATCTGCCCCTTACTACAAGTGCTTCACCTGACACATTCTGAAGTTGCTTCTCTTTCTTTCGGCACTCATTATTTATCAATGAATTACACACATCATCAAATTTCACAACATTCTTTCCATGCAACAAAGTTGTAATCAAATGCTCATACTCGTCAGGAAGAGAATTTAGCAAACACAAAGCTTTATCCTCATCACTAATTTGCACATCCAAATTAGCCAAATCTGCAAGTATCTTATTGAAATCACTGATGTGTTCAGACACAGAAACACCCTGTCGATAATTAAATCGAAAAAGCCTCCTCTTCAGGTGAAACCGATTTTCAGCACTCTTGATCATATATTGGTCTTCTAATTTCTTCCACAACTCTTTTGCAGAGGTTTCTTTCATGACAAAAAATTTCTGATCTTTAGCAAGGCACATTCTGATAGAACCACAAGCCCACTTGTTAATTCTCGCCCACTCCACATCATCTATGTCTGCAGGTTTATCTTCCAGAGCTATATCCAATTCTTGTTGACACAAGACATCCATCATCTCACACTGCCACATGCCAAAATTGTTGGTGCCAATAAACTTTTCAACTTCAAATTTGGCATTACCAATTGATGGCCTGGAAGTCGACCAACGCAAAGAACCTGAAGACTCAGCCCCTTTCTTTTTCTTGTCAACCATGATTTCCAATCAATGAATCAATTCCCAATTCAGAACCAGAGCTTTGATACCAGTTTGTTGTGCGGAAGCGTAACAAACACAATATTGATATGGAACTAGATGAGCGACCAAACAACGAAAAAGAAAGCAAACACAATAACACAAGAATTTATAGTGGTTCACTCAATCAATGTGATTGAGTTACGTCCACTTCGGAGCCGGCGAGAAATTCCACTATAATCAATTGAGAGAATACAATTAGAGTTTGATAATAAACTCTCTACCCAAACCCCAATTCAACCAATTCCCTAGTAAAATTGAGAATAGGCTATTACTCTAGGTTAATTATTTTTCTCTCCCTCAAAACCAATCCCTGCGGCAGCAATACCTTGCTATATATATTCCCTAATTAACTTAGGGATGCATATATAACCTAATTAACCTAGGCAGCCCATGGGCTCTTCACATTTGACTTTGTCCACCAATCAAATTAAAGCCAATATTCAATATAACTCAATCAATTAAAACTTATCAAAAAAAAAAAACTCAATCAATTAAAAATGAGAAAAAAACATTTAACATTATTAAAATCTTTATATTTTATTTATTTTACTATTCATCTCCATCTTTCATCATTCATCCTTATCATCATTTTTTCTGGGTTTTCTCTTGGATTCGTTCTCCCCCCACTCCAAAGGCCAAAGCCATGACTATCGAAAGAGAAAGCAAAAGAAGAATCGGAAAGCTTCTCAGGCCACTGCCAGGGACGTCAACGGCGGCGACGATGTGAAGGTGAACAACGATGAACGATCCTCCACGGGTTGTTGGGAAGTTGAAATCGAATATATTCCGAAGAAAGCCCGATCTAAATGAAGACATCATGGACGAGGAGTTCAGAAAAAAATTCAAAAATTCACGTTCAAGAGTGTTGCGGGTGTTGTGGAGGAAGCCTCAAGGAAGAAGGTTGATTCAACGGATTGCAGAATTGAAACAGATCTGTGCAGGGCCTGTTGTTGTTGAGGTGTGGGAATGTGGGATACAACTGCTGATCCTAAATATCTTTTCTTTTTGAAATCGTATATTTTCTTGGATTTCTGGGTGTTGTGGTGTTGGAGAGATTAAGGTTTGGGGATTTGGTGAGCAGCCTTGAGATGGTTGAAGAGAGTCTGCAGATGAGACTGAGAGATACCCAAACGAGAAATAAGATGGATTAGAGATGGCATGGGCAGATGCAATTAATTGTAAAACAGACTTTTATTATTACATTTATTGTGTGAGTTTGGCAAAGAAATTAACTATAGTCAACCACTGCAAGTGGCCTAGTGGTTCTTGCCTAGTTGGGTGTGCTCCCCAACCTAGGTTCGAACCCCGAAGCTGTCAAAGTGGCGAGGCACTGTGCTGCAATGCACAGTTGGAGCATTTCACATGCGCCGAAGGGGTTTATCTTGGGCCTAGGAAGCCTTTGGGTTCCCCTTGACAAAGTCAAAAAAAAAAAAAAAACTATAGTCTTATTTTACGCATGTCAGTATTTGAGAGGGTGGTGGCACCATCACCAACCGTTGGTGGTGAGCAAATTTGATTTCAAAGTAATCTGAGGTTCACATCTAAAACCAATTAGCAATGGATGGAGCCCAAAGCCTTATAAATCCACAAGTAAGGTCCCATTTTTCCCATGTGGCAGTATATATACTCAACATTAATATGTCGTGCTTTAACTTCATTATGTATAAATTTCATTAATCCAATAGCTAAGATTAAGATTTACGAGTGATATGTGTGTATTTGTAAGTGGACTATAAATTTCATTGACTTATATGTAAGTTCCAATTATCCAATTCGTTGTCGTTGTAAATTCCGCAGAACCATGGATTCAAACTGTACTTTCCATGAAGCTAGTTCATAGCTAGTCACAACCTTGCTAGATAGAAAACGTAATGAGATTCAGATATAGCCCACTTACAAATACGTATATATAATTTGTCAATATATGGATTAATTAAGTCTGGCAACAGTGGAGTGGAGTCCTCATCCTATGTTTTCCCGGAAAATTACACGGAAATCGCAGACTTGGTTTTTGCTTGGTGTTGATGATGTAGAGAATGACAGAGTACCGATATGTATGGCGCTTTTTTCCATATCCATTTTGGAGCCTCTTTAATTTCTAGGTATTTTCTTATAGTCCTCTCTAGGTGTCTTATAAATCTATCCATTTACGTTGTGACACAGATTTCCTCATCTAAGAAGCGTGAGCAATAAGCAGGGATCTATTCAAACCCCCCATTTCTCTCTAGCTAGCTAGCCGTCCCGGCCTCAGTTCCGATTCCCCAACCCCTCCTGTAAACAATTATTTCAAAAACCGATCATTTCTGTTTTGCCAGCTCATCAAAACAATGTTTAAGTTGAAGAACAAAATCCTCTTGATGGTTATGCTAGTGGTGGTTTCCTTGTTGGTCATTCTTGCAGCTGCAGCCGGTCGGCCTTTAGGACATGGCAGCAGCAGTGGCAGGATGATGAAACAGATGAGCACTACTACTTTTGGTGTGAAATCCAAGGCGACGGCGGCGGTGACATCTTTAGACCCGAAGGATAAAGGGGATGTGCCGCGTTGTGGCAACCCACGCACCAACGTCCCAAAACCCGGCCATTGCTAGTTGAAAATGAAGCTCTCAAGACCGGAACAAGCTTGATCAAGTAATCACCATCTTAAATTCTCTTGGTGCATGTTATCAGCTGGTCCACATTATAGCTAGGAATATCTTGATTCATTCATTCATCCATGTAAAAATGTTTATGTTTCCTTCAGTTGTAAATTCTTTCCCAAATGGATTTCCTTCCTTTTCTTGTTCTTCAATCAATGTTGAGCTTGTAACTCTAGTAGTTATGGACGTGTGTTTACTTCAGTATCAAGTTTTTTTTTTATATATTTTTTTATTTAAGTTTATACAGTCATTATTCTAACATGTGATAATTACCAAAAAAATTCAGATATAAATTTGCAAGTTGACAATTTCAGTGGAGCAATCTCAAGTCTCAACCACTTGATCACAAGATAACACAATTTCCATGTAATTACTTTTGAGTGAGATGGACAACCAAACTTATGGAAGAAGCAAAATCTGTTTCCTGGAAAATAAAATTTGTATAAGATGTTTACTGTTTGCGTTGACTATGAAGAAATTATCAGGTTTCTTCGCTGACTATAAGAAGTCAATTTTTATTTTCTTTTTTCTCCTTTCCTAGTGGCCCTGGGCATTTTGTTTCGGACTTCTGGTCTTGAATAATGAGATGGGCCGGGTGGATAGTCCGACTAGCCCATGCCCCATTTTCTTTTATTCGGGTTTTGCCAAAATTAAGGTAACATAGGGGAGGGACACCTGGCTGCTGCTGCTACAGTTTTGGAAAGATATAATCCTAAAATAAAAATCGCAGACATTCAGATCTAGCGAAAAAATAGAAACCCACACACTCTGGTCTGGTGTTGGTTCTTCTATACTTCTATTGTTGGTCGAAACGAAGGATCAATATAGAAGCTTAAGTTTAGCCACAGGTTGTTATCAATTTTGATAGGTAATTTAGATCCAGGCTTTTATTCCTACCCTGGATTTCTGAGTTTCTAATCCAAGTTTGTGCTACCAAAAGCTTTAAGCTTTGAGCTGCAAAGTTAGAGTTTTGCTTGTGAAGTGTCGATTTTCAATGATCTGCTAACTGGGTAAGCCTAAAGTTCTCAAATTTTTTGGGTTTCAGTTTAGTATATGTGATTTTAAGAGGTTTATTTGAAGCTATCGTAAAGTTTGTGAGATATGTGGAATTTGTGAATTATAGTTCGTAATTTGATAGAAAGGTTGTTAATTTCTGTACTGGGTGGATTTAGATTTTTGAGTTGTGTTTTGTTGTTCAAAGGCAAGCAAGATAGGTATTGGAGTGTTAAAGTTTTAGGATATTGGGTTTGTGTTTGGAGAAATTAGGATGGGTGAGAAGCTTTGGGTGAATGAAGAAGAAAAGGTCATAGTGGAGTCAGTACTAGGCACCGAAGCCTGCCAGGTGTTGATCTCATTGGCTTCGGAGAACTTGTTGTCCGACTTGGCTAGGCCTCCGGGACAATTGGGAGTGCAGCAGGGGCTGTCCCAGCTTGTCCAAGGGTCCAGTTGGGATTACGCCGTCTTCTGGCAGGTTGTGGGATTGAAATCTGGTGGAGCTGCCTTGATTTGGGGCGATGGACATTGCAGAGACAGCAAGGGTGGTGGAGTTGGAGACGAGAGTTCTAGTAGAGATAGCAACTTGGAGGGAGTGCAGAAGAAGAATGTGGAGGTGAGGAAGTGGGTGCTTGGGAAGCTCCACTCATGTTTCAGTGGTTCGGGTGAGGATAACTATGCGAGGAGGTTGGATCGGTTGTCAGATGTGGAAATGTTTTACCTTACTTCAATGTACTTTAAATTTCAACTTGATTCACTGTATGGTCCTGGGGAGTCGTACAAGTCGTGTAAATCAATTTGGGTTTCAAATGTTGCTAGTTGCTTACATCATTACCAGTCGAGATCATTTTTAGCTAGATTGGCAGGGTTCCAAACAGTGGTGTTTGTACCTATGAAATCAGGAGTTGTGGAGCTTGGTTCAGTCAAATCAATTCCGGAAGAACAGAATATTGTGGATGTGGTCAGAAGTGTATTTGGGGAATCTAGCTCTGTTCAAGCAAAGGTATATCCAAAGATTTTTGGACATGAGCTAAGTCTCGGTGGTCCAAAATCACAACCGATTAATATTGCCTTTTGCCCAAAGGTAGAGACTGACTCTTCATTTCCTTCAGAATCTTTTGACTTACAAGCAATAGGCACTTCAAACGGATCTCGAACTGAGGATAATGAAGTTAAACTGTTTCCGCACTTGAGCCAAATTATGTCTGGGAATTTCAGTTCTACAGCTGGTGTTTCAAGTTTAGAGCTGCCTAAAGACGAGTCATCGGCACAAATTGATGAAAGGAAACCTAGAAAGAGAGGGAGAAAGCCTGCCAATGGAAGAGAAGAACCATTGAATCATGTGGAAGCAGAGCGGCAGAGGCGTGAGAAGCTTAACCAGCGGTTTTACGCACTTAGAGCTGTTGTTCCTAACATATCGAAGATGGATAAAGCCTCTCTCCTTGGTGATGCCATTACCTACATCAACGATCTCCAGATGAAGATCAGGGTCATGGAAACTGAGAAGCAGATGGGAAACAGCAGCCAAATGCAGTTCCCGGTTCCAGAGATTGATTTCCAGGAACGGCACGAGGATGCTGTTGTGAGGATGAACTGCCCACTGGATTCTCACCCGGTTTCTGACGTCATCAGAACACTCAAGGAACATAACATTGTAGCTCAAGATACTAATGTTTCCATAACAGACGATGACACAGTTATTCATACATTCTCCATTCCTACTCAAGGTGGTGATGCCGAGCAGTTAAAGGAGAAGCTGGTGGCCTCTCTTTCAAAATCATCCCA
The DNA here is from genome assembly GCF_958449725.1 of Rosa rugosa. NCBI lineage: Eukaryota > Viridiplantae > Streptophyta > Magnoliopsida > Rosales > Rosaceae > Rosa > Rosa rugosa. The sequence goes on along the minus strand of NC_084822.1, from coordinate 43,022,946 downwards.
GTGTGTTTATGGTACTAATGATATTCAGTGAAGTTGTTTCATATAATATGCAATACCTTACACCTGTTATATTATTTTATTGTCCTCTTGTATTTTTTTTTCCTTACCCATTCTGGTTAGCAAGATACATATAACTGTGTATTCTTAATTAACAAGATAACTGTGTATTTCTTTTTGGTTTCAATCTTTGAGTGTCCCCTTGTATATTTATCTTACCCGTTCTATGATTCTAATGTATAAGCAGATTTTATTTGGGGGAGGCTGGGAATTACCTTAGTCATGGGGAAAGAAAAAATGGACTGAAAAAATATTAACCTATGCCAAGAGATCTTCTCAGAAAGTCGAGTTCATTCATCAATTAAGAAAAAAGGGAAATGTTTCATCCTGTTTTATGCATATAATATTGTTTGAATTTGACACTTTGTTTTGTATACTGGTTCCTCAGGGCTTGGTCACAATCAACTAGCAAATGTATATGTTTTACTTTTAGCCGTTCTATTCTTCTGTGTGGCCCATGATTCAAATTTTTTGACCCAGAAGGAACTGAACTGAACCGATGCTAGAACAGTTTTTGGCGCCCAAGTTTGCTAGCATGTATTTGATTAGTTCCAAACTCGGTTCAACCTTCAAACCACAACTCGGTCAATGTCAAACTCAGAGGCAGTAGAGCTGCTAGGCGCAACAAGTCAAAGACATCTCCAATTAAAATTGCAGAGAGCCCTATATAAGTAGCTGTCCCCCTCCACCAAACTCACACATTATTCATTTCCTAGTCCATTTCTGTACAACCAAACTGAAAAAGGAGAAAGAGCACAGAGAGAGATTGTTAGAAAAACCTGCAACAAAAACATACATTGATTCCATTCCCTGAAACAAGATAATGAGGTCGTCTATGAACAGAGGCTTGTTCTCGGTTCTTTTGATTTGTATAGTGTTGTTTTCTTGCGTGCAACTTGGAGAAATGAGGCACCTGAAAGCAGAGCAATGGGCTAAGAACAATGGTCTGCGACTTGTGTTCGAGTCCCTCCAAAAGGGTTCAGCCCCAGGGGGCGGAGGCAATCCCTGCTCCAACGTCCCCGGTCGAAGTAAAGGTCATTGCTAAAATCGGAATGAGACCCACAACTGGGATTACTTCAACTGTGAATTTATTTTTGCATTTGTATTTTCGGCTTCAAAACAACCATGTCAACTAACCAAATAAGATTTGTGCAGCCATGGCTGCCTTGCAATAGTTGTAAACTTGTAACTATAATAACAATTTATTTATTTTTTATATATGGAACTCATTCATTTGTTTCACCCTATATGAGTATATGTGAGGAGATAACGTCTTGTAAATACTCTTCTCTTAATCACTCCCCCTACCCCAAGGGATGAGGGAACTCGGGAAGTGAAGTTCTTAACAGGTTAAAATCTTGCATGAACTTGATAGTTAAGACAAAACTGAATTTGCAACACTACAAAAGGTACCACTTGCTCCAAAAAAAGGAGAAAAAAATCTTTAGCATTTCTTTTTTCCGAGTACAAACAGAAATACAAACCAAAATTTGCAACCAAAAACCTCTCAAAAAACCTACACCTAGTTTCATCATAACGAAAAGCATCACAAGCTGAAAGTGGTAAAGCATGATCTCAAGTTAAAGAAAATGAATGTCCAGTAATAGCAATAAAATTTACTTCGCAAAGAATATAAGAAAATGAAATACCTAAAATTATATCAAAAATAGCTGTAAATTTTTTAACAAGCCATAAATTAATTTATATAACAATGGTGTTCAGTCATGTCGTATGAAATCGTCTAAGCTATCGCTGCAGGATGATCAGATAGAGAAGTCATAATAAGAAACGGTCCTGATCGTTGGTCAACGTGTCAAGTCAAATGAGACTCCAGATTTCAGTATATTATGCATGTAATTCATGATTTGTTTTTGTCAAAGTAGTATTGCTCTGGTCGTGTAAAAGCTTAGCATGCACCAAACAGTTCAAAACATTCAACGTTCAAGATCGAGCCTCCTACACGCTTTTAGCCAACAGAACCCTAAAGCTCAGGGCAAAACTACCCAGCATGTGACGGTCAAGACTCGAGAGATATATATATAATATATATATACAGCAAGTCAATCTTAAACTATAGCTAGATCATCACCTATATATTCTCAACTTTTTCACTTGGACTATAGTAATTTTATTATTTTGCGGTTTATATTTTATATAATTTTGTTTTCTAAGCGATACCGCAAAAAGTGATTCACATATCATTATTTGATAATTATACGTAAGCTAGAGACTTGAGGCAAAAGAAACCGGGTATGAAATTGCGGCGCATGATATTTCTATGCGGACAAGAGACTTGAGGAAAAAGAAACTAGAGGATATGAAAGTGAAACAAATGAATGCCAACGGCGTCGTAGTACGTAATCTTCAAGCTCAAGATACAGTGATAATCCCAGTTTCTTGCGGTGTCACCAGTGACCCATTCAATTTGACCTTTTAAAAACAAAATCGTCAATAGTCAATAGCGAATAGCTACACAAGTATTTGAAAAGTTCAAGCCATAGTCAGTCATACAAATATTGGTCCAATTTGTTGCCTATAAAAACCCCTCTACCCTCCTTCTCTTATTCATTCACTGCATTCCTTCAATCTTTTCATATTTTCTTGCATACACACAGAACCACAGAAACACAAACTGATTTTGTTCCCCAAACTGATTTTTTCCCCAATAGTAGACGAAATGAAGCTCTTCATGAGAATGGTCGTGGTGGCCGCAGTGGTGGTTATTCTTATGAACATGGACTCAAATGAGGCCTGCAGGGTCTTAAACACAGATGTTCTGCAAAAGGGTACTGTCAATCCTCCCCCGATCCCTTCGATTATGAAACAGATGGTGCAGAGGGGACCAAACTATGAGAGTACTACCAATCAAGGACTGCACTATGTTTCTAACCGGGGCATCTACATTCCTTCAATTATCCGACAAAGATTGCAGAAGGGGACTGTACCCTCTGGCGGTAATCCAGGCACTAACGTTCCCTGAAGATCCTGTTTCCTTCCGCAAGTGGTTCCAGCAAGTTTCGGTCGTTTTTTTGATCCATCAGTTGTAAAAATTGTTTATGAGCGCCTGATTAGTATACAATTTATACCAAGTACATAGAAATTCATTGTTTCTTTTAGGGCATGATATGATCCATGTTATGTATAACGTACATGCATGCATCACTTGCAAGATATATATGACAATAATAGAACTATTCCATCATAGTTTTATCAACTTTTCTGGTGAATTCAAAAGCTATTTCCTTTATATATATTGTGACGCAGTTGGAAGTAATGTGGTTAACAAGCTATAAACCCTAAAACAAAGAATTCTGGAGTCCACTAGAGAATATGAGAAAACTCTCAATTTGATTGATAATAATATGAGAAGTCGAGAAGATCAAGTCTGCAGCCGTTTAAAGTTGCTTAAATACTAGAAAACAAACCCTAGGGCAACTAACAATCAAGCCTAAAAGCCCACGGGTTAAATCAAAACAAATCCAAAACGAATTAGAAACCTAAATTGGTGAAAAAATAGTAAAATGCAGTTTTGAGGCCCAACACGACCTCAGAAGCCCGAAAAATCCCGTACATTGTGGCAAAGCAACGAGTTTGACTCCTAGCGCCATTCCCTTCTCGGAAAGGTATAATAATTAATATTCTGACACCAAACGCCAAATTTGCAGCCTATCGATTTTACCCTTTTTACGATTAAGATTCTCTCACTACTAGCAAAATAGGCATCTCACACAGATTTAATTCACACAGATTTTAGAAAGCCACGGATATCAGTGTGAATTGGAAATACATACAGAAAACCGTGTGAAATAGGTATAATTGGGCCCACAAGAGTTTATGGAATAACAATAACCACAAAAGTCCGTGTGAAACAATATTAGATACAGACGTCCGTGTGAAATTTATCATCTACTCACACGGTTATCCGTGTGAAACTTAATTCACACATATTTCTGTATATATTAAATATTAGTTTATTAATTTTTTTTTTTTTTGTGCTATATGAATTGTAGAGGGACGGTCTTCCGTGGCTAAAATATTTTGACACAAATATCTGTGTGAAATGAGCATTACACAGATATCTGTGAGAAAAGAAGATACGGACATCCGTGTGAGAAAAAGACACGCATACGGAATTCTGTGTAAATCTTCAAATGTGTATCTCACACGGATATCAGTAAGAATTTTAAATGTATCTCACACAGATTTCAGTGACAATACAAAAAAATTATATTGTTCGGAAAAAAAAAAATCACACACTGCCCTTGAGAAATATACTAACCCTAATACCCTGTCAGCCTCTTTTTCCTTTCAAACCCGCAGTCACACGCTCCCTCACGAACTCTCCGTCTCTGTTGTTTCCGACGCCAGCCCACGATCTTCAACACCTCACACCGCCATCACCATTAAGAGCAATAGAGAGAAATGAACAAAACTCGGTTCTCACCACTAGACCTCGGCCACCGACGGACGCCGTTTCACATGCCTCACAGATCTGTTCTCTGCCCTGCCCATACACTTTCGTCTCGGAAGTGCTTATTCCATTGATGTAAGTTTCTTCTGCCTTTTCATAGTCTGTTAACAGCCTTAGAGAAAATGTAAAGAAAATCATTGATGTAAGTTTCCCCAAAACTCAAAGATTGAATCTTTCGTTGCTGGTTTTAGATCAAAGACCATGAGAATTAAAAGCTTCTGCACGGCGTCCATGTCATCTTGGTCTTCTTCTCTCCAATTGGTATATTCCCATTCCATTTTCTCATGGATTTGGTTTCTGGGTTTCAATTGTTTTGTGCTTAAATTGGATGATTATAGAACATTGCATGTGTGTTTTATGTGAGGATTGATTGGCGTTTTCCTTTATTGGCCATCTAATTAAAGTTGTTTTTAATGTTTCTTCAGTACTGAGAGATTTTGACTACTACGGTGCACTGACTTCCCTTCTGTGGCTTCAAGCTCGATCAACAGATATAGCCAAAAGATTGGGTATGTCTTCTACCTTTAATTTCTTATTTAATTGCTCAATGGTTTCCTTTTACTGCCTTTCTAAGGCCTTTGTCCATGAGCAGCAATGTTTGTTGCTTGGTTTGTCTTGTTCCTATCCTACGCCCTTTAATAATTTGTTGATTGTTGGCTTTTGGTTGCTTATTGTTTTTGTGTACTTTGTTTCTAGACACTCTGGTCCAGTCATATTGTTTTCAGGTGAAAACTATGGGTGGGTGGTTTTTAAGGTCAAGTAGAATTATTTGTGATTGTCCTTGAGCTATTGCTGGAAAACTGGGTATAGTAAGGTACAAAACATGTGTGTTGGGGACTACTCACAGATCTCTCTAGTTCTAAGCATCTCTTTTGGACAATATTAGGATCCTAAACATACTAGATGTGTGTTATATTCTTCCCGTAGTTTTAACAATTTGAATGCTTTTTATGATTTTCTGACCATTGTGATTGATGGCCTTGGGGATACTTGTGGTTTGCAAATTAGACTTTTTATTATCCATCCCACCTAATCTGTTATTGCAAGTGAGTGAATGACCAGAGGATAGTCGCATGCCTATTATTGATAGATGCATCTTCTAAATTGGATCCTTTTGGTAGCAGTCGTTGAGAGTACACAACTAAGGAATCTTTTTTTCAGTCATATATGACTTCCAATCTTGCTGTGAACATACTTTTTTATGCGTAGCTGCAGCTAATGTTTATAGATGCATCTTCTGATTTTGATCCTTTTAAGGTAGCAGTCATTGAGAAATAGTATTTAACCTTCTTTTTTGTTTTTGGTCAAACAAAACAGTGCAATTGTATGACTTGCATAGCTTGCGTTAACATTGACACTTTGGGGTGGATTGCCTTAGCTAAATTTTGAGCATAATCACTGCAGCCTTGTTGATTTGGAGTATAAATTTGTGGTAGTCCTGAGAGTTTGTGCGCAGGAAACTTGGAGGTCAGCTGATGTTTTTCCAAGTAGACTTGCTCTGCTCTTGGCTGCAGAGAATTGTCCCTTCTTTTCTCTATTCCATTCCTGTCTGCATTTTAGTCCGGAATCAAAACTTTGGTCCAGTCATGCCTCTTGAGACTTACCGGAATCCCAAGAAGAGGGACAGCGACGAGGTCGAGATCAAGATCGGCACGGCGCCGTTTTGGCATAGGTTCCTCTTTATTTTCTCCAAGAAAGACAATTTTATAGAGGGAACTTGTTTCATATAATTGGAGTGAATTCATCAATATGTGGTTGAGATTTTTTATTTCCGGTATTAATTTCTGATGGAAAGGAGATTATTTAGTTATTTCTGGGTACAATATTGATTGGGTTGTGAATTCATTGTATGTTACTGTTTGGATTCTGATTAATGGAATTGTATATTAAAAAAAAATTAGCACCAATTTTTTTTTTGGAATATCATCACTCCTACACACTGAAATCTGTGTGAGTTAGGAAGATATTTCACACTGATTGGGATATCAAAATATCATTTACAATGTTGGAAAACAAGTGGGACCCACTTAAAATTTCACACGGACTCCTAAAACCGTGTGAATAGAGCATTAGCGCCCCCTCCGAAGGCAACCGAAATTAATTCCGTAGCTGCACTGTAGGTACAGGCTTTTACATACTGACATCCGTGTGAAATACTACCATTTCACACAGATTTAAATCTGTGTGAGTTGCCCGTTTTGCTAGTAGTGTCTTCAATCCTAATTGTCATCCGTTCTACATCATTTTGGGTTGACATACATGACTAGTCATGCATCATTCAGATTCAAAAACCTAATGGTGTTTGGCCTCAGGAAAATCTTGATTGGTGAAAACTTATAAAATATGGATAATTTTACTATATATATATGCACATATGTCATTCAAGAACTAATACACTAAGCACTCAATTACTCAAACGATTGCCTAGTTTACTTCTGTGGTTTACCTAGCTTAACGCATATTTTTTCTAAATTACCACAAGAGTTGTTCTAGTGGCAACAGATCGAGGTGATCAAAGTGGCTACTAGTCATTTTCTTTTCACTTTGGCTCTACAATTGGAGGTAAACCCTGTTCAAAATTCATTGGTGTTCCATGTCAATACAAGTCTTAGATTTCTAAACAGGGTCTAGTAGCACTTCCACAATTGGTAAGGCAATCCTTCGCTACAATTTCCGTCCCTTGTTAAAGATCGATTGATATGATTGCAAGAGCCATAATTAATCCTTTGTGATAAAATCATCAAAGTGCATAATGCAAAACATAAAACAGACTAACTTTATATGCTGCTCAAAATAATTCACGTATTCATTTTATTCATGTACATTGCGTCTAGCTAGATTACAACAATTAATTGATGATATAACATTATTTGACGTTATACTATAACATTATAGTGTATAACAATAAGTTACGTAATTGTTATTACCATTTGCTGTGGTACTAGTTTATTACCATTTGCCAATTGACTAATTTATTATTCATGACCATGCCGGTTAGTACTGGAAACCTGAAGTTAGGGTACGCATATGGAGGAGGCCTGCAAAGTTTCTTTGGTTAATGGTTGAAGCAGCATGACCACTAGGAGGAGGCTTAGGACCAGGCTTGTTGGTGGTCGGATTAGGTCCACCGGGAGGGGGAACACCCTTCTGCTTCGGCTCCATTAAAACGAAAAGTTTGTTCTTCGTCAAGTTTTCTACAGTGGTGTGGCCTGCAAAGTTTCTTTGGTTAATGGTTGAAGCATCATGACCACTAGCAGGAGTCGTAGGACCAGGCTTGCCGGTGTGTCCATTAGGTCCACCAGAAGGGGGATCACCCTTCTGCTTCGACTCCATTAAAACAAAAAGTTTGTTCTTCTTCGAGTTTTCTTCCTCGTCATGCAACACCCTGCCAGCCTCGGACAAGTGCATGCTTATGAAAAATAGCAGTAGAACTGCTGTAACTCCAATAACATTAAGAACACCCATGATGATGAAATTGTACTATAAAACTTAGAAGAGCTAGCTAGCAAAGATTAAGATGTAAAACAACGATTGAAGGATATGTGGAGATGAGGTGAGTTAGATCACTTACACATATGGGCATTTATACTAACCAACATATATACATCAGCATGACTTTTTTCAACCTTGTTTTATACGTTAAACGTGGTCTAAGTAGCATTCAACTATTGGAGAAAGTATTAAGCTTAAGGAGTCGTGCAAACGTACGTTGAGGGTTTACAAGAGAAGGAAAAACTACTATTAAACACTTCCAGGAAGTGTTAATAACAATTCTCATTCAAGAATAATAATGCAGTCTAAAGTTGTGGAGCTTGTTCCATTTTTTGTTTTTGTTTTTGTTTTTGTTTTGTTTTCCCATGCAATGGAATGCATTTAGCACACAAAAAAATCAAACGCTATATACTATGTATCATTTTATGGGTTAATTTCTCGGTAATGTTAATGTGTAAGAAATTTGGAAAAACTCATAGCATGCCTGATAAATGCCTCTTTGCAAATGATATACCAAATGATACTCAGATCTCTGGTATTGAATATCAAAATATTAAAAAACTAGAGGTATTTGCTGTAAATTTGACCCAAATATAGTTTGACCAATAGATATCTAGAAGAGTGACCTTAAGCTTGGCCCTTTGTGTTATACTAATTTGGTCTTTTAGACTTGTTATTGGTCTTTTGATTAAGCAAATAGTTCGGGTTTATGTGTAACTCGACTATAGTTGCCTGGCTGCCTTTCAGTATAAATCGACAACTACAAGATCATAAACTATAGCCAATACGACCCACCTGCAAATCATATAGATTAAGCAAATTAATAAGTCCTAACTCTTAAGGAAGTTAAATATTTGAAATTATGCTAAGGCTTTGGTTGATTGAATTGTAGCATTTGTTAATTACAAGGGGAGACATGGAAAGAATGTTATTAGTCTTTCAATGCATTTAATATTGAGTTTTATATGTCTTAGTGAAATACAGTGTCTAATAGTAGTTTTAGTACTTTGAGACATGCTAGCTACATAAGGAAAATGTATGTAACTAGCATTTCTCCAATCGTAAAAGTTTCTACCAACGATTATTACAAATAGTTTAGATTGCAGATAAGTTTGTCCAGACCAAAGAGACTCTAAACTTCAGTCATCTATTTTGTTGATCTTTGAATTTCAGTCATCAGTCATCACCATAAGATACGTAGCTCACAAAAATAAATTGAATTGAATTTGCTTGTGTCAAAGTATTATGATATTGTCGTGTAAAAGGTTAGCATAGACCAACCACTTCAAACATTCGACATTCAGACCCTCCCTGCCTCCCACACGCTCTCCGACCAAATTAAGCTTTAAATGAAAGCTCAGTCCAAAACTGTGTAGCAAGCAAATCGTGTAGAGTAAAGAAATTTTATGAACAGGTGGGTCAAAGATATATGCCCGTCCCTTTAGTAAAAACAAATCAACCTTTTACATTAGCTAGCTACTAATTAAAAGTGCAGAAATTCTAGCCTACAATATCGATATATTTCTTTTCTCTGCTTCAGCAAATTGGTTATTTTCTTTCTTCTTCTCTATCAAAAAGGTGAATAATTGCTAAACGTTATATATAATTTTCCATCATTATAGAGCACATCAGAAAGAATATTACTTAAGCAATTTATCATACATATTAAAACAAAAGAAAAAAAAAATACAGATCATAGAACTAATATCATAAAGAAGAGATCTCAGAATTGTTGCCTTGCACGATGCTTCATCATGAAAGAATTAGATGGGTTGATCTCCCCCGAATCATGGTCCAGATTCAACAAATTTTTACTTCTTCGGGTGTCATGTTGCTTTATAATTAATGGACTAAAAATGGAATGGTTAAGATGTCGATATGTGGTCAAAAAGTGGATTAAACCAAAGACTCTTAAAATAGCAAAAAAAAAATATATATCACCCTGATATATAAGATGAGAGAGCCCACCCACTAAAGAATCCTTATTTTTGGTTTTTTTTTTTTTTGAAAGGGGTTTGGAACCTAGCTTAACTGGGAGGCTCAGCCCCATGCCCGAATATTATTAATAATAGGAGAACCATTGTTCAACGAGGGGGACATATAACCTTCACCTCGAGTAGTAGTACAAGAATCCTCATAGAGTGCGTTCTGAATAATAACAGGAGCCTCCTTTAGTCAATACTCATCTAAAAAGAATCCTTATTTTTGGTCATTTTAAGAGATGACTTATGTGACACACTTGACTTTTAATTAAGTCTCCATAAGTAGATCACTTATGCCAATTTCTAACCAAATCAGAAAAAATTAATCTCTTCATAATTGTAATTTATCATTATGAACATGAATGATTCAGTTTGATTTTATCTAGTTCAGTTCCTTAATAAGTTTTCAATTTGGCTCAAGATTTGTATAAGTGATTGAATAGCCGATTTGCCGATCGAAACGTGAGTCTCACAAGTGATCCCTTAAAATGATAAATTATAAAAATAAAAATCTTAGTGTAAAAATGTAAAATAGTAAAATTCCTAATGTTCTCTCTAGAACCAGCCTACATATATATATATATATATATATATATATATATATATCAGACGTAAGAGACTGAGCAGGCTGGATATAAATGAAATTAATAAGTCTCATGCATATAAATGAAGAAATGGAGTTGAAGAAAAATAAATTAGAGAATATGAAAATGAAACAAAGACAACGCCCGTGATTTCCAAAATACATGCATTTTGAAACACTGATACCAATTTCTTGTGCGACCCATTCAAATTTTGACCTTTTAACTAAATCACGGACAGTCAACACAGCGAATAGCTACACAAATATTTGAAAAATTCAAGTCATCGTCATCGCGCGTGTATCAGAATTTATACTCGTCCATTTTGATGCATATAAAAACCCTTCAACCCCCTCCATCTCATATTCATTCAATTCATTTAATCTTTTCATCTTCTCTAGCTTGCACACAGAAAAGCAAAAAAAGAACCAAAAAAAGCAATAAGCTTTTGTTTGCCCAGAAACGAAATGAAGTCATTCATGAAAATGGTGTTGGTGGCCACAATGGTAGTTGTTCTTATGAACATAAACTCAAATGAGGCCTGCAGAGTCTTAAACAAAGATGTTCCGCAGAAGGGTGCTACAGTTAAGTCTCCCCAGTTCCCTTTGGTTATTAACCTAATAGTGGAGAGGACTATAGTCCGGTCATCGCCCAGTACTGGTCCTAATGAGGGGGCAAAATTTATCCCTTCATCAACTGGCAATGGACTGCACTATGTTTCGGACGGGGAGATATACATTCCCTCGATTATCCGCCAAAGATTGCAGAAAGGTAAGGCGCCGCCCTCTGATGGTAATAACCGTACTAACAAGCTTAAGCATTGAAGTTCATAGTTCGCGCAAGTTACGTCGTTTCTTGAATAAGTTGTTTGAGTTGTAAAAGTTTCTTATATGCTTCATAAATTTGTATACAAAATAATTGGACAGGATCATATGTAACACCAAGTACTAAAGAAATTCTTTTTCCCCTTTATTCTCTCTTAGGGCATGTTATGTATATCATGCATGCATAATTTGTATCTAACTGCGGATCAATAGAATTTATATTTCTCCCTCTCTCTCAAACAGAATTTCATATGCATGCATAACTTGCTGAAAAGAGATTTCATTAAGCTTTGAAAACCTTAAAAATATTTTGCGAGATACTATTTTTTTTTTTGGACAAAGAGATACTATATATATATTGAGTGACATTAATTGTCGGTCATTTTTTTTTTTTTGAAGGGAATTGTCGGTCATTAAAATACTACTTTTTTTTTGAGGTAAAAAGGATTGAGATTAATAGGCTAAGCAGGAGGAGGAATCTCCTTTAGTACAATGTCTCGGATGCAATCCGGAGTGGTCTGAAGACAACAGAAGGTCTCTTCAGATTCAAAAGCTAAACTAGCCAACCTATGTGCTATTTTATTACAAGTACGAGGGGTATAGGAGAGACGAACTTGCTGCACATGACTTAGCATGAATTGGATTTCCTCAATCAAGTTCCCATACTCTGAAAGAGTGGGAGAGCTGCTGTTGATATCTTGGACAGCTAACAAACAATCCGAAGTGATACACACCGACTGGTAATGATACAAATCAATGAGTTGCAAGCCTGCTTTGATGGCCAGGAGTTCAGCGTGCATAGCCGAGCTGACACAATGAACTGCAATTTGGTAAGCAGCCTGGACTTCACCCTGAGTATTACGAAGGATTCCCCCAAGACCACATTTGGTTAGTTGGGGAAGAAAAGCACCATCAACATTTAAAGTGAGACTATCCTCATGTTCTGGGCGCCAAACTCTGTTTATGCGTGTGGGGGGTATAGTCTCTTTAGCTCGAGCACGCTGAAATTCCTCTAACCAGGTAAAACAACTAAAGAAGATCTCCGAGGCCGAACTGGCTTTGTTCTCCCAGAGGTTCATGTTTCGATTCTTCCATAGCCCCCATATAACCATTAGAAGTTGCTCAAAAACCCCCATATTGAGATGGAGAGCTTGCTCCAACATCCATTCCCGAAAGGTGAGATTAGGAAGTAGCGTCTCCTGCAAATGAAAGGGAGCTTGGGACAGTAGGGTAGTAGCTATAGGGCACTTACAGAAGAGATGAGCTGAGTCTTCCACCACAGCGTGGCATACCGGGCAGGAAAGCTCTCCCGCATACCCTTTGGTAGTAAGCCTTTCCCTGGTGGGTAGAAGAGTACAACATGCTCTCCAGGCACATATCTGAACTTTGCCTGGTATTTGGGCCTTCCAAATCCTTTTCCACAACACTTGGAAAGGATCTCCATGAGATGACGAGGCTAGTGCATTATCAAGGACATGCGTTCTTGCTATCCAGTATGCACTCTTCACTGTATACCAACCCCTTCTATTAGGAGACCAATAATACTTGTCACAGGAACCATGCCTGCCCAGTGGGATACTAAGCACTTTGGCCGCAACTGGTGGATGAAAGACTCCATAAACAATGTCCGGAATCCATTGCCGAGTCGATGGATCAATAAGATCAGAGACAAGTTCCACCGCTGTGTTTGAAGGTCGTTGGAGAAGGACCTGTGAACAGTTCGGTATCCATTGCTCACTCCATATGTTAACATTCGTACCATCCCCAATTTGCCATTTAATACCAGCCTTGAGGATAGGTCGACCTGCAAGAATGCTTCTCCAAGAAAACGATGGAGCTTCCCCTAACTCAGCATGCCAAAAATCACAATTTGGAAAGTATCTAGCTTTGTACAGTTTGGCAATTAGTGAAGATGGATTTGTAACAAGTCGCCACCCTTGCTTGGCCAACATAGCTAGGTTATAAGCATATAAATTCTTAAAACCCATACCTCCTTCATGCTTTGTCAGACATAACCGTTCCCAACTTCTCCAATGGATCTTCTTTTTGTCATCTGTATCCCCCCAAAAGAAAGATGCACATAGTTTATGAATATCATCACACAAAACCTTGGGCAACAAGTAACAATTCATTGCATATAGAGGCATAGTCTGAGCTACAGCTTTGATGAGGATCTCCTTTCCTGCACAACTAAGTATCTTGGCTATCCAATTAATGAGCTTCTTGGACAATTTCTCCTTAATGTACTGGAAAATCTGAGTTTTAGACCGGCCAACACGCAATGGGAGACCCAAATACCGATCATGCTCTGTTTCACACTTGACTTCTAAAACTGCAGCAAGTTGAGTTTGAGTATGCACGGGCACATTCCGACTAAAAACAACACTACTCTTCTGGAAATTAACTTTCTGACCAGAAGCCCGCTCATAAGTGTTCAAAATTTGTCTAACAGTATGACATTCCTCCAAAGTAGCTGTCCCAAATAAGAGACTGTCATCAGCAAAGAAAAGATGATGTAGTTTTGGAGCTTGCGGACACATTTTGAGGCCCTGAAGCGCTCCTGACTCAACAGCCTGAGTTATTAAGGATGATAAACCCTCCGCACATAAGATAAACAAGTAGGGCGAGAGCGGGTCCCCTTGCCGGATACCCCTTGTCGGGACGATAGTCTCGGATGGCTCGCCCTGCACAAGAATGGCATAGCTAACAGTAGTCACACAACTCATAACCATGGAGATCCACGTAGGCGAAAAACCTAGTTTCACCAACATAGCCTGCAGGAAAGACCATTCCAGCCGGTCATAGGCTTTACTAATGTCCAACTTAAGAGAGAAAAACCCTTCGTCTTGAGTGGTGAGTTTGTGCATAAAGTGAGCTGCCTCAGTGGCAACAAGCGTATTGTCAGAGATTAGCCTATCAGGAACATATGCACTCTGAAGTGGAGAGATGATGTCTGGAAGCCATTTCTTCAGTCGGTTTGCAATGACCTTGGAACTGATCCTGTGAATAACATTGCACAATGCTATGGGACGAAAATGTGAAGCCACAGTAGGATTCTTGATTTTTGGAATTAAGCATATATATGTGAAATTAGATTCCTCCCAGATCTCTCCAAACTGCAGAAAGTTACGTATAGCAGTACACACATCTAGTCCAACAATATTCCAATATTTTTGGAAAAAGAAAGGAGACATACCATCCGGACCCGGGCTTTTTGATGGATGCATTTGGAATAAGGCAGTTTTGATTTCTTCATCCGAGTATGGAGCATTGAGAACCTCATTCATGGTTGATGTGACCTTCATAGGTGTAGCTCGGAAGACTTCAGAAATGGCAGACTCATTTACACCCTCAGACGTGAAGGTCATATTATAAAAGTTAAGGAGAAGCTGCTTTATCTCTTGCGGATCAGTGGTCCACACCCCATCAGTATTCATTAAACCCCTGATGGTGTTTCTACTCTTCCTGTTAGAGGCCTTCCTGTGAAAAAATGCCGAATTCCTATCCCCATCCTTTAACCATATAGCCCGTGATCGCTGTCTCCAATACTTTTCTTCAAGAGAGAGCAATTGACTCTGCTTTACATGCAGTCGCCGTTGTTCTTCATATTGTTCGACAGAATAAGGTTGCTGCATGATATCCAACAGTTTGCTTTGCACTTCACGTAGCTCCAGTTTTTGTCTTTGGAAATCAGTAACATGCCATTCCAAAAGTTGCTGCCCCGTAGAGAGTATCTTGGACCCTAACTGTTTCATCATGTTGCCAGTAAGTGGGGAGGACCAATTTCTTTGAATAATATTCAAGCACTGCGGATTTCCATGCCAGACCTCCTCAAAACGGAACTTACGAGGACGCCTATTCACCGGATCTCTTGCAGCCCTAGCCTCAATCAATAGGGGGTTATGGTCTGAATCAGAGGGGGGCAACGTGAGTGTTCTGCTTAAGGGGAATATAGCCTTCCATGAGGCAGACGTGAAGCTCCTGTCTAAACGCTCTTTTATGAACTTGTTAAACCATGTAAAACGGCAACCATAAAAACCCATATCACTAAGGCCAGCAGCCTCCATAGTCTGTCTAAAAAGAGCCATTGGAGCAATTGCACGAGGAGGACCCCCTGACTTATCGGCTCTAACCATGAGCTCATTGAAATCCCCGGCCATGAGCCAAGGTAGGGCACACGTTTCAGCAGCTAGGGCATCAATCAAGGACCATGTTCGATGTCTATCTTCTCTTGCAGCATACCCATACAGACCCGTGAAACGCCAGACCTCATCTGTATCTTTTTCCCGAACTTCAACATCAATATGATGCGGGGACTTGGTACGCAGATCAACATGGAGTTCATGAGACCACAGCATTGCAAGCCCCTGGGAGTTTGGTCCTTTTTGGACGCAAATATTATCAGCAAAACACAGGCGATTGGTAATGGAGTCAATCAATTGCTTTGCAGCTAGGGTTTCTGATAAGAAGATGAGGAAAGGTTTCTTAGCGTGGACCAGATCCACCAAAGCTCTCTGCGTCGCAGTATTGACTATCCCCCGACAGTTCCAGACAAGGACATTCCCTTGCAACATTGTGACCAGAACGGTGGTCGCTTAGGGCGTCGCTGACAGAGCGGCGCTTAGGGTTTTTCATTAAAATACTACTTGGTTGGACATTTTATGGGAAAAAACCGTGACGAAGGGTGCATACATGTTCAAATTATTGTTTATCAACACGTATCACATTTGCTCGATCTTTGAAAGGCGTAGTACAAGAAAAACTGATAAGGTGATCGATTAGTTGAGTATATAAATCTCATGTGGGAAAATGAGGATATTGTCTATGAGTTAATAATTAATTGAGGTTTTGTCCCTTTACACTAAATCTAGAGAAGTTTTTCCCCCTTAAACCACTCACTTTTTTTTTTCCCTCTTACCCATAACAACTCTTATAAGTTGTTCCTCCCTAATACTCAGTTAAGATTTTTTTTTGAGACTATTTTGTCCTCACCCATTTGTCATATAGAGAGAGAGAATCTATAAGAGACTTTGTCGGTAACCGGTTGCCGGCCGCCAGATTTCTCCGAAAACTTTGCTGGAGGTCCTCAAAGAGGTTGTCGGAGATCTCATAGGTCACGTGAGACCTATAAAACCCAATAAACTTTTATTGCCCCCAATTAAAGTTTAGCTTATTGGGGGGGGGGGGGGGGGGGGGGGGTTGGGGAGGAACCATTTAGGGGTAATAAAACATTATTGGGGGGTAATAAAAATTTATTGGAGGGAAGGGGGACTAATCTTCCTAAAATTAGACAAATAAAACTTTGATCAAGAAAGAAAATGAGAAGATTACATCAATTCAAAGCCTTTTATTGGGGGGCAATAAAACCAAATAAAATTTGGGCATCTAGACGGAGGATTAATTTCCCTAAAATAGACAAATAAAACTTTGATTGATAAATAAGATGATGAGATTACTGATATTTAAAACATTTTATTATAGGGCAATAAAAGAAATTTAGTGAAAAAAAAAAAACTCTTTCAAAACCCAACTGTTGATATTGATTCAAAAAAATAAAATAAAAAAGACACCCTGCTGTTGACATTAGCTTAAGCCTTTCCACAAAACTAATTCTTCAGAAGAAAAAAGATTGAGTGGACATTCGATCATGATTACAAGTGCCCCCAATAACTTACCATCACCATTCAAAATGATTGCCCCCAGGCCTACCTTTCCTTTGTCTTTTATCAGAAGCACCATCAAAGTACAAAGGAATTAACATTCAATCCACCCAACCCCTGCACTCCATTTAATTCAGACCCAGACTAACCAGACCGCTGCACCTCCCTGTTCGACAGCACACCAGCTCTCCCTTTCTTCACTTCTTGTGCTCTGACAAAATCCTCCTGCCATTTAGCACACTGTAGTAAAATTTGGTATTGTAGACCGCTAAGAACCTGGAGGGGGTGTGGTGGGTGGAAGAGTCGGGGGAGGAGGAGTCGGAATCGTCGTCGTAAGAGAGAGTGGGGAGGAGGCAGAGGCTGCTCAGCTTCCACCGAATCATGATTTGCTTCAGCGGCACCCGGATGTTCGATCTCCACCTTCTTCATCACCTTGGCGGCCGCCATTGTTGGGAGGACAGATCGAGAGGTGAGAGAGAGAGAGAGAGAGAGAAGGGATGGCAGGATCGTCCCAGTCAGTCCGCGTCGAAAGTCGTCCGCCGCGGTGAAGAATTTGGAGAGAGAGAGAGAGAGTGTGTGCGCGCACGCGCAGATTTTCCGATGAGAGAGAGAGTAGCATGATGTAATTCATTAATTATGTTGAGGGGAAAATTATTATTTTATTTTAAATTGGGTAAATGGGAATACAAATTTGTTGTTGGGGTAAATTGATTAATTTTAGTGCATTTTGGTGCTTTGGCTTAACTTCATTCATCCCCAATTGGTTTTGAAAGTGACTTTATTATAGTATCAGAGCGGGTTATCGATCCCATTTGTGCGTGCCTCGCAGCCACACAAGCTCTACGTAATCCAAAATAAGTTGTTCATGTAGATGCTTGAAAATTCGCCGCCCGTGTGGCACATGTTGAGCATATAGATCCCAATTCCCAAATGGAAAAATTGAGACCTTACCTATGAATTTATAAGGATATGGTAAACTTCATCTATTACCAATTGGTTTTGATTTTGAAGCTCAAATTACTTTATTAAATTGTTTGCTAAAACGTTCTGTCCCTTTTTGATTAATTTTCTGATGAGCCAATTAGCGACATAACCTTGTTATGGAGCCGTAATTTGTGATAATCAGATTATCCAATGCAGAGCCGGCCCTGAGGGCTGCTGCCTGAGGTAGCCGTCTCAATCCACCGGTTTTTAGGGGCCTTGGAGAAATTTAATTATGTATATATGTTATATATAGTATATATATTTTCTTTGCTATCATAGACACAAATGGATGTGTTGCTCCAGCAGCAAGCTATTTGTCTCTTTCTGAACCAACCAAGGTTCGAACCTCGTAGGCGTATTCTCTTTTCACTTTTTTACGAATCAACATTCATAGGCATATTTTAACTACTTTTTGTATTTCAGAAATTTATATACGAATCAACATTCATATATTTTTGTTTTGTTATTAATTCTACACAAAATTTTGTACTGCGTTTTGACGATATATATACACACACACATGAGGGGCCACATTTTATTTCTTCGCCTCAGGCTGTTAGAGTCTCAGGACCGGCCATGATCCAATGTGACCACTTCATCAAAGTGCATAACGAAAAACGTAAAACAGATTAATGTCTGCTGTTTTAAATGAATTCATGTATAATTCTTCTTCAAATATAACTGCATATAACTAGGAGTACAACAACAAAATGTATTACATTATTTGACTTTATAGGTCAGAATATTTGCTGTGGTACTATACTTCCATTTTTCAATTAACTTACATACAATTGGCCACGCCAATTAGTACCGGAGACTTGAAGGCGGCATAGTAATGTGACCTGCAAAATTTCTTTCGTCAAAGGTTGAAGCGGGATCGATGACTCTTAGGACTCGTAGGACCAGGGACGATGGTGCGCCTATTATGTCCACCGGGGGGGGGGGGGGGGGACAGTGTTAGGATTATGAGTGTTAGTTAGTTAATTAGGGTTAATTAGTTAGGTTAATTAGGTACTAATTCTGTTATCAGTTTGCATGAGTTGTCTTCATGTGAGCTATAGATAGTATACACGTGTCAATCATCTGTGTTCTTTCAGCTACTATATATAGTCCTACTGTACCTAACTTCACGATTGATGGAATAGATCATCTTCTTCATTTTACATTTCTCTCTCTAGCTTAGCTTTGCTTATGTAGCTTTCATGGTATCAAAGCCAGGTTTCGATCCAGGGACCTGCCAACTACAAAGCTGCACTTCAAACTCCAGAATGGAAGAATGCAATGCTTGAGGAGTATAATGCTCTTATGAATCAACACACATGGACTTTGGTACCTCTTCCCCCTGACAAAAATCTTGTCTCCTGCAAATGGTTGTTTAAAGTCAAGAGAAATGCAAATGGCTCTATTGCTCGTCATAAAGCACGACTTGTTGCAAGAGGATTCAGTCAGGAATATGGAGTGGATTATGATGAAACCTTTTCTCCTGTGGTTCGGCATGCAACAGTGAGACTAATTCTTTGCTTGGCTGCTTATCATAGCTGGGAACTTCATCAGTTAGATGTTAAGAATGCATTTTTGCATGGTCTCCTAACTGAGGAGGTATATATGACACAGCCTGGTGGTTTTGTTGATCCTCATACTCCTCACTATGTCTGCAAATTAAATAAGTCACTCTATGGTCTTAAGCAGGCCCCCAGAGCTTGGAATGAGAGGTTCACTACTTTTCTCCCCACTATTGGCTTCTCTTCCTCCTATGCTGATCCTAGCTTGTTCATCAAACAAACCCAGTCTGATTATGTCTTTCTACTTCTGTATGTGGATGATATAATCATTACTGGGTCTTGTGAAATATTGATTGCTTCAGTTAAACATGCTTTGCAACAGGAGTTTGACATGACAGACTTGGGAAAACTCCATTATTTCCTTGGTCTTGAGATTTAGTATATGCCAGATGGTTTATTCATTTCACAAAGGAGATATGCTAAAGATTTGTTACATAAATCTGGCTTGGATGACTGTCACACTCACTCTACACCGGCCCTGCAGATCTAGTTTAAAGCTATTCAAAGACACAGGCACTCCCTTGCAGCCTCATGATGTTATTCAGTTTCGAAGTTTGGTTGGATGCCTCCAATATCTAACCTTCACAAGGCCAGACATCTCTTATGCAGTCAACTCAGTTTGTCAATTTCTACACAATCCTACTGATGAACACATGACTGCTGCACACAGGATTCTCATATACATCAAAGGCACCATGGATCAAGGTATTTTCTTCCAGAAGGGAAACAACATTCACAAAGACACTGCACTGCAGCTTCAAGCATACTGTGATGCTGATTGGGCTGGGGATCCAAATGATCGAAAGTCTACCACAGGATTCGTGATCCTCCTTCATAATTCCCCAATATCTTGGTGCAGTAAGAAACAAACTGCAGTGTCTAGGTCCTCCACTGAAGCTGAGTACAGGAGCATGGCAGACACTACCTCAGAAGTCATGTGGTTAATGCTTTTACTCCATGACCTTCATGTCCATCTTGTTGATGTTCCAGTGCTTCATTGTGACAATATTTCTGCTCTTGCCTTGACCACAAACCCAGTCTATCATTCCAAGTTGAAGCACATTGAGGTTGACGTGCATTTTACTCGCAATCAAGTCAAGGCAGGCTCTCTCAAACTGCAATTCATCACATCCAGAAATCAGCTGGCTGATCTTTTCACTAAAGGACTGTGCTCACCTCAACACTCTTATCTTTGCTCCAGCTTGATGCTTTGCACCTCCCATCAAGTTGAGGAGGGGTGTTAGGATTATGAGTGTTAGTTAGTTAATTAGGGTTAATTAGTTAGGTTAATTAGGTACTAATTCTGTTATCAGTTTGCATGAGTTGTCTTCATGTGAGCTATAGATAGTATACACGTGTCAATCATCTGTGTTCTTTCAGCTACTATATATAGTCCTACTGTACCTAACTTCACGATTGATGGAATAGATCATCTTCTTCATTTTACATTTCTCTCTCTAGCTTAGCTTTGCTTCTGTAGCTTTCAGACAGGACCCTTCCTGTTCTTCTGCTTCGACTCCGTTAAAACGAAAAATTTGTTCTTGGTGTAGTTTTCTTCCCCCGCAAGCAACACCCAGCTGCCAGCATCGGACAGATGCACAGTCATGAAAAATAGCAAAAGCACTGCTTTAACCGCGATGCAAACGTTACGAAAACCCATGATGATCTATGAAATTGTACTAAACTACTAATAGCTAGATGAATATCTGGGTACGGGAGGGTATAATTGATCTACAATGAATAAGGTTTGTTCTATGGAGAACAAGTGAAGTGCATGAGTACATTTATAATCACCAATATATATACACACATGGATTTCAACCTTCTTTCATACGCCAAACATGGTCTATATTCCACAATTGTAGAAAGTATTAAGGGTTTAGGAGTATGGCAAACGTTGTAGAGAATAGTACTCGAGAATAAAAATAGTACTCGAGAATAAAAAATTTCTAGTGCGCCAAAAAATGTGGACTGAGTTTTGTGGGAGTGTTAACAACAGTTCTCATTCACGAATAAGAATGCACACCAAAGTCGTGCAGCTTGTGCAAACGTATTTCTACAATTGCATGCATTTCGGGCAGAAGAAATCAAACTCTAATGACTATTATGAATTTCTCGATCTTAATTATGCTAACATATCAAAAATAAGTAGTCAATAACTCCATATATTGATGGACCATATGTCCAAATGCATAGAAAGCTTAAGATACTTGTAAGGTTGCTTTGACCCATACATATCTTATATCTAGAAAAGCGACCCTGGGAATACTAATTTGGTCTGTTGACTTATTGGTCTGTTTTTCTCAAAAAAAAGAAAAAAAAGACTTATTGGCCCTTTAATCAAGCGAATCTTGTAGGTTTCATGTATGATTCGCTCGCAAAGGTTATAATCAACAGGGTAATCTTAACCGACCCGCTAGCAAATATGTATGGATTCCATGCAATTTTTGTAATAATTATTTCATTTATTTTTATATTAGAACGGGGTAAATCTCATAAATCATTGGTATTTTAGGATTTAGGGTAAAAGCGTAGGGAAGTGAAGTTTGCGACACAGTTAAAACCTTCCATCCGTCCAGTCAAATGGGACTCCAGACTTCTGTCATCACCATAACATATGTATTTTTTTTTTCTTGGTCGAAATATGTAGTTCATATAAATAAACAAAATTGAATTTCTTTTTGTCAAAGTAGTATGCTCGATCTTGTCGTGCAAAAGGTTAGCACACACCAAACACTTCAAAACATTCAACGTTCAACTGTTGAAGACCCTCCTACATGCTTCGCCATAATACCAAAGCTCTAAACCTGATCGAGTTGCAACAAATCGTGTGAAGAAAATAAAAGAAAACTCAGCATGAGATGGTCAATATATACACTACATATAGCTAGCTGGTAAGAGAACAAATTCTAGCTATATAGTGTTATAATAAATATGTGAAAAAGATGCTATTTAACTTTGACTCGAGGAAAATGAAATTAATTAAGCAGGATAATTAGCAAGTCTCATGCATGATTCTCTGCAAAAAAAATGGACTTGAGAAAAAAAAAATTACAGGATATGAAATGAAATACAAAACAACGGCGAAGTACGTGATCTTCAAGCTCAAGATAGATTATGAAACGATCCCAGTTTCTTGCGGTACATGCGACTCATTCAGGAATTCTGACCCTTTTAACAAAATCGTCAATAGTCAAAACAACGAATAGCGCGCTACACATGTATTTGAAAATTTTAAGCCATACCAGTCCATCTTGATGCATATAAAAACCCTTCGAGTCCTCTACCCCCTCATCTCTTATTCGTTCATTCGATCTTTCATCTTTTCTTGCATACAGAGAAGCACAAAAACAAAGTCAAAGGCAGGACAGTAAAGTTCTTGTTTGTCCAAAATAACGAAATGAAGTTGTTCATGAAAATGGTGCTGGTGGCTGCAGTGGTGGTTGTCCTTTTGAATATGGCGGGTTCAAATGAGGCGTGCAGAGTCTTAAACAAAGATGTCCTGCAAAAGGGTACTGTTATTGATCCTTCCCATTTCCCTGTGGTTATCAATCAAATTGTGCAGAGGACTATATTCTGGCCACCCAGTACCGGAGGTCCTATTGAGGGGACGAAATTAGTCTCTTCAACTAGCAATCAAAGAGTGCACTATGTTTCTAATCGGGGCATCTACATTCCTTCAATTATCCGCCAAAGATTGCAGAGAGCTCCTCTGCCGCCCTCTGGCGGAAATCCAACCACTAATCCCTGAAGCTCATGGTTCCTTCCTCAACACGGTTCCAGCAAGTTTAGGTCGTTTTTTCATTAAGTTGTAATGAATATTGTTTATGAGATTCACACAAAAGAAATCGTTTTGTATACAAATTTGAAGGGTTCTATTTATGTAACAACACTCATAACTTGTATCTATACAGAATAACAAAATTTATGATTCTTTACTTTGGTCAATTTTTGGTGACAGTGAGTTTAAAAGCTATTGCCTTTTTACTGTGTTGACAACTTGACATGAGTTGTACATTAAAAAAATCTGCATACCTACAAAAAAAGAAAAAAGAAGCCTTTGCTAAAATAAACGTGGCTCTCTCTTTTGTGTGGTGGTTGCTGGGGCTTGACCTTGGTCGCTATGATTTTCCCATGTGGCTGGGATAGCTTTTTTTTTTGGATACATCAGGAGATAGTTACGAAATTTCCTCTGTCCATCAGGAGAACTATTGTGCAGGACTGCTGGTGAAGTAACGTAATTACATATTATTAGTTTTTTGGGGAAATGTCTCTTTACCCTAATTCTAGGGATATTAATCCCCCTTACTCCACCTAATTATTAGTTTTCACCACTATCCTTATTCCTTAAGATATTTTGTTCCCCAATACCTAATCAAATTTTTTTTTTTGGGCATCACCCCTCGCATAGAGAGAAAGAAAGTGGAAGAGAGAGAAGTTATAAGAGACTTTCTCAAAAACCTCGCTGGAGGTCGCCGGATTTCATCGGAGGTCCCTAAAGAGGTGTCAGAAATCTCATAGGTCACCGGAGACTTTTTTTGTTCGCCAATAAAAGTTTTATTATCCCTCAATAAAAATTAGTAAAAGTTTTATTGCCCCCCAATAAAAGCTAATAAAAGTTTTATTGCCCCCAATAAAAGTTTTATTGAGGGTCAATAATCACTAAGAAATGAAGATGTTCTTGATTTTGAAAGTTTAAAAAGGTTTATTGCACCCCAATAAAACACCAAACAGTCAGTATCAAAGATGGAGGGAAAGCCAAAAACCTCCGACAGACTAAACACATCACATCTTTGGATAATAGCAATGTCTTCTTACCGATCCATCTTGCCTGTTGAACAATTGCTTCTTCATGTAATGCATTCGACTTTAATAACTCCGGTCCACTCTACTGCTCAAGAACAACCAATCCCACAAACTATTTCTATAACTTCAACCACAACGTGCTCCAGAATTCACTTCAGATAAAGCTTATCGTGGAACCAACTTCAAGCTCAATTGCGGACTGGCAACAATGTCTTCATTGATTGATTCCATTCACATGCAGTGATCATAAAGCTCCTCCAACTGGAACCTACAAACCACATAATTGTTAAGTAATTCATGGATACAACTTAAATATTTCATTTGCATTATCTCAAAACCGACGAATAAAAAATATCGTCAATTTCGGAAATCACCTCGAAAAACAATTCGTCGAAAATTCTTAAAAAATCGTAAATCATTTTCAAAAACCAATTCAACATGCTCAATATCCTTTCAAATATATAGTAATATCATTTCTGCAAATCACAAAAGAAATCCAATAAATAAACCAAATAGAATCCGAAACCAACCCAAGTATGGTGAAGAAAACATTCAAAAACAGTAAAATCCATAAAGATTCCCCAAAATCTAGCAAATGAAAGCACGAGTACGATTCCCAACCGTACTCGAAAAATTTTCATGATAAATCAAATAAAATTCAACGATGTGTCCCACACGCCAAAATATTCTCGAATCGATCAATAACAAATATGCGAGATTAAAATTATAAATCATATATCATAACAATATCCAAATCCGAAAGTCAATAAATAATAGATATATATAATTCCATAAAAAATTCCATTTTCGAAAATCTTTCGGAAATCTCAAAACCGACAAATAAAAATATCATCAATTCCGGAAATCACCTCAAAAAACAATTCGTCGAAAATTCTTTAGAAATCGTAAATCATTTACAAAAACCAATTCAACATGCTCAGTATCTTTTCAAATATATAGTAATATCATTTCTGCAAATCACAAAAGAAAGTTCAATAAATAAACCAAAATAGTATCGCCAAAATTCAAAAAATTGACACAAATCATATGCTCAAATAATCAACGCAAATCATATGCTCAAATAATTGAAACGATTATTAATAAATCAATAATTCAGAAAATAATTGCATGCATCATTTAAAATCAAAGTCCACTCACAATACAGCTTAGGCGGTCATGTGTAAGGCTTCCTTTGTCGAGCAGTAGCTCGGTATGTTGTCCTGTACAAAATTATAATTCGTAAACGACGATTCGAAATTAAATACAACTCTAAAACAAAACCGGAAAACCCATCGCATAAGTAATTCGTCAAATATCCTAATTCACACAGCAATCAACCCAAACTTCAAGGGTTTTGCCAACTTAATTATTTTAACATTCCAATGAAAATTGAAGACGATCCAACGGTCAGATCTCCTCAAATCACAACCGAAAATCCGAAACTTCAGAAATTCCCATCAATCCCAAAGTTCGTTGTATGGCTACCAAACTACACCCACATGCTCGTAACAATGAGCTCAACCCAACAGACCAAAGCAGGGCACTAGGAACAGCTGGATGCTCCCCCGCGCACCTTGACAAGCGGCTACGTGTGGGCTCCACACGCTGCCGACTTCAACCCCAAACTGGGTCACCAAACTTATATCAAAATGTTCCTTACAACATCCCCAATGTTTGGGCCCAAAATGAGCATTTTGGCCTGACAAGGCACGTCTTGGAGAAATTGAGCCAATGTCAGTGACTCAATCTATATATTGTCGACAAGTTTGAAATATATATTTAGAGGCTAAATAAAGCCTACCATGGAAGCATGGAAGCATGAAAAGTCAACTTTAGCACATTTTCCTACTTCGGCTAGGAGAAACCGAGCTAAACAGATGGAGCGGCCGCCTGACCAAATGAACTCGAAATGAGCTGAAACTATGCAGATCTATTCTAGACATCCCAAGGATCATTTCTTATGAAGAGTTCCAGAGCTAGTTTTGAGTGGAAGGCCTTCAAAAAATCAGTCTAATTTTCTGCAGAAGCAAAACTGGAAAACTGGACTTGTAAGAGGTCCAGCAGCGTTTCCGGCCCAACCACATGGAAGAAAGCTCTGAAAATTTGCCACAATGATCTACACTCATTGTGGAACATTTTATATGAAGAAATCAAAGGCCCATTTTGAGTTCTTGGTGGAGATATAGCTGCAGAAAAATTGGAGCAGTAAGTGCTTAAACCTAACATTCCATTAGTGTTTAAGTGCTTAAACCTAACATTCCATTAGTGTTTAAGTGCTTAAACCTAACATTCCATTAGTGTTTTAAGTACTCAAACCTAACCCATCATGATTTGTTTAAGGCCAACCACTATGGCTTGGTAGCCTATATATAGAGGCTACAACAAGTATCATTAAACAACAACAATTCATTCATCAAAACATCTCTAAGATGATCTAAGTTCTCTCTAGAGCAACCTCTCTAAGAGCAACTCCTCTCCTTCTCTTTCTCTTACCGGTGATCACACTCCTAGTCCTAGTCTTCTCAGAAGCAGACTTTCAGTGCCACCAAACCCTCTGTCAACGTGCTTCGGTCCTATTCTCCTCGGGAGCCGACTATAGTACCGCGACCATAACGGTTACGGAACTAGCCAAGCAAAGGTAACGCCCTCGCAAACCAGCCAAGCTAAAGTCACGCTTTAGCAAGTTCTCTCTACTTCCCAGTGGTTCTCACTCTACTCGATCTACAACATTGAGTATCGATTGTGATTTTCAAGAAGCTCAGCAAAAGTCCTCACCAAGAGGCATAAAGAATCCCACGACGAGGTTGGTGCTCTCCTCGTCTACAATCGTTTGAAAGAAGTCAGGTCAAGGGACACCCCCGACGACCGCACCCGAACGGTGCTGGCACCCCGCGCAAGAAAAGAGACTGTTGACCAGCTGCAGCAAATTGGAGCCAAACATTTTGGCACGCCCAGTGGGACTACATCAGAAGTTTTTCTCTTGAAGCACATTCAACCACCGGGCTTCAAAACAAACATTTTGGCACGCCCAGTGGGATTACATCAGAAGTTTTTCTCGTGAAGCACATTCAACCACCGGGCTTCAAAACAAACATTTTGGCACGCCCAGTGGGACTACACCAGAGTCTTTTTGTGTTCACCATCATTGGGATGCCAGAGGAAAATCTTTACCAAAAGAAATTCCTGAAGTCATGCCTGTTTGCTATGTGCCCATTCCCATTCCAGAGAATGCGAGCATAGAAGAGCGGCTTGATATCCTTCAAAAGAATTCTACCGCATACCATGAGAATTTGAGAAAAGCCCTCGCGGAGGACCGTCGACGGCTCGATGAGTTCACGATTTTGGTCAAGAGGCTCGAGTTGGGGGAACAACAAACACAAGGCAAATTGGAACGTCAAGAACCTGCTCGCAAAGAGGTCGTTTCTGAGACTAACTTGCCTATAGGTGGCAATCAACCTAAGGGTCTCACTGGTGAGTCACAGCCTTACACAGAGGTTGTGCATGGAGAAGACGGTCCACAAGAATGTTTTTTTGACAATGAAATTGTCTCTGAACAGATAACTGATTTCTCCACTGATCAAGCCAAATACGTGGCTACTGATCAGATGCATGGGGGGCAAGATATGGCCCATGATCATCCCTTTGATCAAAAGAAGCAAGTTCATGATCATTTTAATTGTGACTCTGCTACACGTCACACCATGTTTTGTGGCCAGCAAGTGGTCGTCTATAATGGCCAATCTGTGGCTAATCCTGAAGACACCATGTTCTATGACATGGTAGTTGGCGACAAAGCCGATCTTGGAACATCTTCATCTCCAAAAGTGCAATTGAAGATCATGTTTCGCCAACCAACAAAGATACTTGGGGGGCAAGATTACTCCTCCTACAAGCCAAATTTTTCCCAAGTTTTCGATGCGAAGTATCTTTGTTCCTTTCCTACAAGCTCTCGCAAGAGGGGTTTTCATGCTATACCATTTGACACATCAGATCTTGGAGAAAAGCATAGATGGCCACCCCCGTGACCTTCTAGAGGTTAGCCAAACGTGTCGCTGCTAGCTCCTTGCTTTGTTGTTAATTTCCTGTCAGTTTTCAGTTTTTTACCTTTATTTTCATAGTTAAAAAAAAAAAAAAGAAGTTGAATTTGGTAAGGGGTTGTGAATCATAACGGAATAGGTGAAGTCTCTTTTGTTAATATTGGCCTAAACTCCTTATTGGTGCCTAGTTCAGGTCCCTTAAGGTTAAGGGCGGCTTTTATTAACACTTGTTGAACTGTCTTCACACTTATGACCTTTCTCATCTTAGTAAGTATAGCCTATGTGAAATGTAGTAAGTATAGCCTATGTGAAATGGTGTCTAGAAAGGGGACAACGTTCATGACAGGTGCTTGAATCCAGAAGTGCGTGCAAATGGGCCTAAACCACTATGTGGGAGTAGCTCATGCCAAAATGGATTCTGCCTCTCTTGTTTGCCCTCCCCCACCTGGCCATTTCAGTAAGGTTGCCCAAAGGATTTGAAAGAAAATTTGTGTCTAGGCGACTATACTTGGGCCGCATGTCTAAACCTTGATTCACATTGTCTTATTGAATTCAGCTACTTAAAAAAAAATAAATAATAAATAAATAAAATAAAAAATTTAGTGCGATCCAAAAATTACTGAGGAGTCAAAACACTGAGGGATTCATTTGTTAGCCAGTCTCTTCGCATAAGCCTTCGTGGGCAATTCTAGTGTTCCTACACTCGCGAAGCCCATTCATGAAGGCCTGTTTTTGAGGCCCATAATCGTTTCTTCGCTACGCCTAGCAACACTAGGGGGGCAACACTACACTATAATAAGCCGAGTCAGCAGCTCCGGAAACTTTTTCCAGCTTTGCCCTCGCAGGAAAGGCTGAGCTCAAGGGAAATGTAAGAGCCACCACCGTGACCGCCACCTCCATTGGAAGTAGTCTTCATGTTGCCAAAGATGTCCTCACCATGCATGGGGAACAGAGGAAGGGTTTCAATCTCCATGTTCATAGATCCATAACCACCATAGTTCCCTATCTGCCCGTTAAAAGCAATCACACCAGCTGAAGAAGCAGAAGCAGATGCAGAAGATCCGAAGTTAATATACTGATCCTCAGGTTTCCAATTGGTACCATTACCATTACCAACAAGCCCTGATATTTGCATGGGCACATGAACATACGAAGTGGACCTCTTCTTCTGCTTCTCCCGAGCCCTTTGGTTCACGAACCAATAATAGACGTTCTTGAACTCGATCTTGCCGTACCATTTCAGCTGGAGATAGATCCTCTGAACCTGCTCTACAGTTGGGGACCTAACTCCCTTATTGTAGAAAAGCTCCTTGAGGATTCTTATCTGATCTATAGTGGGAGTCCACCTGCTCCGCCTACAAAGCATGTTAGCACTACTCCCGGCTGCTTTATTGCTTCCTCCATCATCGGTTGGTTGCTGGGTTTGTGGTTCCATTAGTGATGGGTTGAGAGAATGCGAGAATTGAAGAGTGGTGATGATGAGTAATTAAGAAGGGATTATTGGCGCATGGGGGAACCGAACGGTTTTCGAGGAGGTAACTGTTCCATTTTCAATATTATCTTCTCAAGATGGAGTTTTCAACAGCTAGTTAATGCGAAAACTCATTAAGAAGATAAAACCAAGAGTTTTGAGTTGGGAGCCAGCAGGTGGATCCAAAATATACATATTTTCTCAAAACCCTCGCCGCGAGGCTCTTTTTGACGCAGAGCATATTTTAAAAGTTTATATTATTTTCAATATACAACTATGGGGGCCTATATTCGTATTGGTTTCTCACGGATATTTGAATATCAGGATAAGAAAACATTATTGTATTCAAAAAGTGGCTTTGCGGCCAAAAGCAGTACATTCATTACAAAGCCAAAGGTGGCTAAAATACAAAACAGGAATCTTTGGATATCTTTTGAATCTTTCCTCAAGTGGAAGCAGCTATGGAATCCAACGTCGGGTTGAGCCGAGCCTTTATCCCAAGGAGGGGCAGACTTCAGGGAAGGAAAAAGAAGAGGAACGGAGCCCTCGCGCCCCCTTTACAGGGAAGCTACTAAGAAACCCAACGTCGGCTTGAGCCGCGCCATTATCTCAAGGAGGGGCAGAGAGTGAAGGAACCAAATATTGGCTTGAGTCTCTGCACCCCCTTTAGCCTTGGTAACCACCATTAGTTGGACGTGAAGTATGGGAACAGCCATTCTGTAGCTTGAACCCATTCCTTCAAAGAGTCCATCCCTTCTCATCCCTCCAAGATTTTGTCAAAAAGAGAGAGGGGGAGAAGGAGGTGAGAACCAAAGCCCCTTCCATCTGGAGGGCACAACACGGGCCGGGTCCAAAAGGAAGGAAACAGAGGAGGAAAGACGAACCACAAAGTGGCCTTCCTCCCTTTCCCCGTTTCGCTCCACGTATGGGATTTTCTCAAAAAATGATCTCACATGACCGGAGATCCCACACTAATGGAGCTCCCCGTACTTCTTTTCCCCTGAAAGCCTATACATTCTATCCAGGCTTTCAAAGGTAAAAACACGGGTTTGCCTAAGATTACGCCATAAGGCCTAACCCAGGCTTAAGATTACGCCATAAAGCCGAAAATTTAGAGGCTAAAGGCTATTTCATGAGGGGAAGATTTGTGAAGAAGGAGAAAAAGAAGCAAGGACTGAAAGGCCATTTCTTGAATGTTTCAGAAGATTTGTTGTGAGTATTCCCTGCCCAAAATACACTATTTATAGGGACTTCAGGCAAATCTCCACCCTTGGATGGATGGTTAAAGAGTCAAACTGATGTTAGTAAACCGAGATTAGTGATTTCAAATCTCGGGAAAAAGGGACTAGTAGCACGTGAGGAAACCGAACAGTTTTCGAAGAAGCCTACAGAGATTGGCCCGTGAAGCTCAATTTTCAAGCAAAGTTCCTCCACGCGGAGGTCTGCCACAATGGCACCAGCTTCGGCCTGAGTGGCCCATTTCTTCAGAAGCAGCCAAAGGTTCATCAAGTTGGGCTTCTTCTGCAGCAATCGCATTCTCAACAAAGAGCCAGCGAACAAGGCAGATACTTGCTGCTATACACATGGCGAAGCTACCACCAAGGAAGAGAAGGATTCTCATTCGCGATCAAAAGCAGTCTCCTTCGCATGGGGGGCACGCTAAAGTTCTGATCTCCTAAAACCTGCCCAAGTTTCGTCAATTCACTGCATACCAGACATCAGATACATGAGGGGCAATGGCCTATTTAGAGGCCTATATGGAATCAGTCAAGTAATTTCAATCAAGCCAATAAAAGTGGCTTTGGAGCAACGATGTTATAAGAGCAGTGCTAATTCAAGACCTCTTCAGTCAAGACGAAGACCTTTGACTTCGAGGTCTGGGGGGCAATGTTTGGGCCCAAAATGAGCATTTTGGCCTGACAAGGCACGTCTTGGAGAAATTGAGCCAATGTCAATGGCTCAAGCTATATATTGTCGACAAGTTATGTCGACAAGTTAATTGATTTTTTTTTTTTTGTAAAAATCAGATTTGTTTGTTATGTTGTTCGTTGATAACTATATGAACATGGTACTCTTATATTTGTTATGTCGTTCAATTGTTTTGGAATTAAAACAAGATACTGATCTTCTTCTCTCTTTTTTTTTTGTTTATTTATTTATTTATTTTTTTGCTAATGGAGGCAGTAAAGGCTTAAAGCCCAGAAAATGAAAAGAAAAGATATATCTACTTCGCCAAAGCTTTTACAATAGCCTGAAAGCCCAAAAACCCGGCCCGAATTGAAACGGGCTGGTCCCTGTTGGTTGCAAAACGGTATTTTGGGCCCGAACTGTAAAAAAGTGTCGGTCCCTGACCCAGTAAAATTTTAGTTGGACCCGGCCCGTGCCCAACCTTATTTTCTAATACTTGGTTGGATATTTTATGGGAAACAAACCACAACGAAAGGTGCATGCAGACATGTTCAAATTATTATTTATCAACACAATTATATCACATTTGCTCAATCTTTGAAAAGGCGTGGTACAAGAAAAACTGACAAGGCAATCACGTACGTTGAGCATATAGATCCCACATTAAAAAATGAGGACATTGCCTATGAGTTTATAAGAATTTTGGTAAACTTCATCCATTGCCAATTGATTTTGGATGTGAAGCTCAAATTACTTTTCATGGTATCAGAGCCGGTTATCCCACGTGTGTATGCATCACGGCTACATGAGCTTCACATCACCCGATATAAGTTGTTACATACATGTATGGCCTAAAGGTTCGCCACACGTGTGGTGACTTGTTGAGCATATAGTTCCCACATGGGAAAATGAGGACTTTACCTTCGAGTTTATAAAGATTTAGGTGAGTATATAGTTCCCACATGGGAAAATGAGGACTTTACCTTCAAGTTTATAAAGATTTAGGTGAGTATATAGTTCCCACATGGGAAAATGAGGACTTTACCTTCGATTTTATAAAGATTTAGGTAACTTCATCCATTACCAATTGATTTTGGTTTTGAAGCTCAGATTATTTTGTTAAATCACTTGCTAAAACATTCATTCCTATTTTGATTTTTTTTAGATGAGCCAAAGCCAATTAGCAACATAACCTTCTTAAAGAGCCATAATTTGCGATAATCCAATCACATCCTATTTGACCACTTCATCAAGATGCATAATGAAAAACGTAAAACAGATTAATAACTGCCGTTTCAAATGAATTCACTTATTATTCTTCTTCAAATATATCTGCGTATAACTAAAAGTGCAACAACAAAATGTATAACATTATTTGACTTTATACTTATTATAGGTCGGAATATCTGCTGTGGTATATACTATATTTCTATTTTCCAATGAACTTATATAGGATTGGTGGCCACGCCAACTATTAGTACCAGACACTTGAAGGCGGCATAGTAATCTGGCCTGCAAAGTTTCTTTCGTCAAAAGTTAGCAGCATGACTCTTAGGACTCGCAGAACCAGGGTCGTTGGTGTTCGGACTAGGTCCACCGGGGGGGACAGCACCCTTCTGCAAAGATTCCCTTAAAACGAAAAGTTTGTTCTTGGTGGAGTTTTCTTCCCCTGCAAGCAACACCCAACTGCCAGCATTGGACAGGTGCACAATCATGAAAAATAGCAACAACACTGTTGTAACTGCGTACAGAGCTGTCCCTTGACCAACGCAACCAAGGCAGTGGCCTTGGGCCTCAGTTTGGGGAAGGCCTCCATCTCAAAATGCCTATATATATGTTAAAAAAAAACAGGATAGTAAATGAAAAAAGACGCAGAAACTGCAGTCTGTAGAAGACGATGCCGAGACCGATAAAATCAAACTCGTGACTCCATGAGGCCTCAAAATTTCCTCCTATTCTTTTGTATTTGTAAGTTAAACACCCCAAACTTTCCTCTTTCTCCATCACTCTGGGATTAGAAAAGAAGATAACCAAAAGTTTTGCTCTCAATTTCACCAATTTGGGCAAAAATGAAACGTTGGCTGCTGAAACATGAATTTTTTATTCCCCTTTGATTCTTTCAAAGACAAACAGTAACATTAATTTCTTCCTTTTATGTCTATTTAAGCCATTGACAGACTCTCATAGACGCATAAAGCAATCTTTTTCTTCCTCTCACTCAATTCTGAATTTCATCCTCTGTTCTAATTTCGTAATCAGAATTTAGATAGTTGATACAATTGTAACAAACCGTCAAGGGCTGAAGTCCAAAATTTTGTGGTTAAAAAATCAGATTCTATTGTTCTTTATCAACATTGTTACTTTTTATTTTGTTTATATAATATGCTATGATTTAGTTTGAACTTTGCTTTGCTGACATTTTTTTTTTCAATGGAAAAAATTATTAGGAAGGTCTCTAAATTTTGCCTTAGGCCTCACTTTGTCACCGGACGGCCCTGACTGCGAAGCAAACATTACGAAAACCCATGATGATCGATGAAATTATACTAATTAATAGCTAGGATGAATATCTGGGTACGGGAGAACAAGTGAAGTGCATAAGTACATTTATAATTACCAATATATATAGGGTGCTGCTATTCGCACACCCATTTTTTCTATTCACACACCCCTTCTATTATCTATTACTTAAATTTAAATTTTTTTTTACAAAGTACCCTAACTACCCTCATTTGCAATTCTGTTTATTTTTTCTTTTTCTTTTTGGCAAGTCAATTATCCCCAAATCCTAAACCCTTATTTTCCCGCAGACACAAATTACTTCAAGGCTCTTTGCAATTTTCTCTTTTCTTTTCTATCAAAAACTTCTCTAGCATTGTCATTCTATCTCTCTAACGTGATGCTTTGAAGTTTAATTATGGTAGAACAAGCAACTTTAGATCCATCTTTGGAGAAAATTTTACATCTAATTTGTAATAGAGACATGAAAGAAAAATATGAGTTTAATGATCATTCGAGCCCCTATCCATCATTCCTGGTAAGATTCTACTAAAATTATTTAGACCCAAAGTCGCTGCAGCAAAAGCCGTCCAGCCACCACTCTTGCATCTCCCAAACCGCCGCGCCACCACCACCTCCAAATCCCGCCCACCGTCAAAACCCCATCGCCGACAGAGCACCAGTAGATAACAACTCCCACCACCAAAACCTCCAACCTCGAGAGGTCAAAATGGACGAGATACCCCCTGCTGCCCTCTGCCACACAACCCGTATTCACCCCACCACCACTGTCCAACAAATTCGTGACGAGATCAGATCGGATCCAGCCACGAACCCACGATCCGGATCGAGCCTGAACCCTGCCACCGCAGTCGGTCACCACCATCAGCCGCAACCCCGCTATCTGTGCCGACGCCACCATCGATCAGCTGAAAACCAACGCTGTCACGCCCCTGATTTTTAACAAAATTAAAAATCGATATATAACCCCATAATTATACATGCGTTAACATTCAACCATCAATACCAAATACCTGGAAAATTTTTTCCCTTTATACAACATACATATTGATGCCCTGAACCCACTATGTCAATATTGACCTGCCCACAGAGTCATATATTGCATAAGCTTACGAATTAAATTGTCAACACAATATAAAACGTAACTGCTCCTCAGAGTTTACTACACAACGGAAGTCATAACAATGGCAAAGCCAACCAATTTGCTTCCTACCTGTTCTGCTGCCAGCAAGCTACCTCAACTTCAGCCATGATTACCCTGACCTGCAGGATTAACCCCTACACCATTTGAATAGTGCACCGGGTTGTCACACAACAAACCCGGTAAGCTTTTGCAAGCCCGTATGAGTAACTCAAAACAACTCACACTAAATCACGGGATAAAAGCCCGCACAACTCACGCCAAACATGAGGAAAACCTTTCGACTCGAGAATGAGGAAAACATACCATGCTTCCCAAAACAATACTCTTTTCCCAAAAGAAAACCACGAAAGTCACACCGTGACAAAATCATATAAATCGTTAACCTAACAATTCAAATATGATAAACCGATCCAACCTGGATAAAACAACAATTCGGTCCAACCTGGACAAAACACATCAAATCAGTCCAACCTGGACAAACACATAAGCACATCAATCATACCTATCGTTAACCTAACAAATAGCATATGATTCACTTAGTCCAACCTGGACAAAACACGTCAAATCAGTCCAACCTGGACAAAACACATCAAATCGGTCCAACCTGGACAAAACACATCAAATCGGTCCAACCTGGACAAAACACATCAAATCGGTCCAACCTGGACAAAACACATATCAACCATATCTATCGTTAACCTAACAAATAGAATATGATTCTTAGTCCAACCTGGACAAAATACGTACCCAAGAGTCGTAAGTAACCTACTTAGATCCATGAAGTACCATAGCAGACAGACTAGAGCTCTAACTGAATATATCGTAACCTGTCACCTCGGCCAAGGTTCAACCTTACGATATACATTGCCTGAGGATGCAACCTGCAACCCCGGATCCTTAGGCCAACCTGACCCTCAGATCACAACATTAAACGAGTCACACTGGACCCAAACGTTAAATCAACCAAAAGGAGAAATCACAACCTGTGACTCTCACATCCTCGGACCACCGGTCGTCAGATCAAAACGTTAAATCAACCAAAAGGAGAAATCACAACCTGTGACTCTCACATCCTCGGACCACCGGTCGTCGGATCAAAACGTTAAATCAACCAAAAGGAGAAATCACAACCTGTGACTCTCACATCCTCGGACCACCGGTCGTCGGATCAAAACGTTAAATCAACCAAAAGGAGAAATCACAACCTATGACTCTCAATTCCTCAAACACTTTTCAAAACAATAAAAATACAATTTCCCACCATTTGTTTTCCGAAAAACCACAACCCAAAACAATAAAACACATCAATTCATGCATATTGTTTTCATCAATCCACAACCCACCAAAACATGAATACATATATATATATATATATATATATATATATATATATATATATATATATCCCATAATATATATATGTACACACATAGTCATCCACTCAGAAATGCCACTAATATCATCTATAGTTCATTTCGAAAGCAAATCAAAATCAACCAATTAAATCCGTTCATAATTGAACCTTGTGAGATTACTCACCTCGAAACTCCCGCTGCGTCTTCAATACAGAACAAGGCAGCCAAACCACCAAACAACCATCCAAGAATACTTCCCAAATACCTAATCACATACGGTTTCAACTTAGTAACGATTCACAAACGATTTAAGTTCGAAACCCCTGTTTTGAACTAAAATCCCCAAAGTGGCGCCAATCGAGGCGAAACCACATCCGAGACCTCCCAAAGTCTCCGGAATACATCCACGATTGATACGTCCCAACCACAAGTCGATCGGACGCTCGGATCCTCACGGATCGAATAAATCAACCGGTATGAAATCGTAAAAATCATAACAATTTCATACGAACTCCAAAATATGCGTATTATATATCAAAACGATCGTATCGACGAGTAGAATACATATAATACCAGAAACAATCCCATACATGGCCGGAACACCGCCGGAACGCCGCCACAGGCAGTGGCGCACCGCCGCCGGCCAAAACTCAATATTTCACAAAACTCCCAACATCAAAGTTCTTCATCTAAGCATGCTTGTGAATTCTCATAACTAGCTCGAAGTCAGAAAACAAGCATAAAAGGGTCGAAAACTACCTCACAAGCCGTGAACAGTAATCCAATTGAGTTGAACCGATTTCCACGTAAATCGATCCAAACAAACACCATAGATCGACTCAGACGACCCCCACGAAGCCAAGGAATGAAGCTTGAAGCCGTGCCGTCGCCGGAGCTGTGTTTTCCGGTCGGGGTCCAAAAACACCAACCTGCACCGCCTTCTACCGCCGCCACCACTGAGAATCTGCGCTAGAGGACACCACAGGGAGGAGCGCACGGAGGAGGCGATCCTATCTAGAAGGTTTCGTCCCCGGAGACCGCCGCAGTTCGCCGGAAAAGTCGGGTCGGATCTCCGGGTTCTGGTCGGGTCAGTCGTGGGTGATGAGAGAGAACGGAGCGTTTCTAAGTTTCCGGTTTTGGAAACTTCCGAAAATAAAAATGGAAATTTCCGAAAACGGAAACCCCTATATATAGAACTTTCCAAATTTTCAAACGCTCATAACTTTCTCATACGAACTCCGATTCTCGCTGACTTGGATACACATTTACGCAAGCGTACGTATCATTGTCAAGATAGGGAAATATTATGCCCAAAGTTTATCGTACCACGGGGATTAGTGGCTAACCCACAATCCTTGAGTAATCGGAAATAAAGACACTTAGCAAACAAAGAAAAGAAAAAGAAAAGAAATAAAAATGTTAATCTAAGGCACCAAGCCCTAGCAATGCTCGGTTTTGGTTCTCACCAAAGCCTAATCAAAACTAAGAGCCTAGTGGTGGATATGAACAAATGAGTGGAAGAGTTTAATGTTTGGGGGTTGATTCTAACTTAACAAATAATAATGATATGTAAAGCAATAAAAAATAAAAATGAAATGTAAACAATAAAAATGAAAATGCCGGGTGTTAGGGAGGTTCATTCACCCAAATCTCATGTGTTGGAAGCTAATCTAATATAGATGCATATTTCCTATTTTGGCGGTAGTCGTATCCAAGGCGGGTCAAGGCTCAAGGACCGAAATTCCCTTTCATGGTATTCCTACTCCGGTTCAAGGGCCGTAGGGACTCACTTGACATGAATTAGAGCCGGTTCAATGGTCACTAATTCACATCAAGAGGCGTAGAGATCGAGGAATTAGACTACTAAGCGACCCGCCCGCGCAATCACGCAACGGGTGTAAATCACCATGCTTATAACCCCTCGAATACGAAATTGAAGGTTTCTAGCTTAGGAATTAGAGGAAGTCAAGCCCCTAACTCCATCCTAGACATGCTCAAAATACACACCCTAGAGTTGACTAGGCTCCTAGACATGAATTTTAACCCAACAAAAATAGATATAAGCATCCATCATATGAAAATTGCATCATTACATTAAATTAAACATCTTGTACACAAAATTTGGGTTAGGGACACAACCCTAAAACCCAACAAGAAAATTACTCACAACCCATAATTATAGACATCAAAACTACAAAATTCAAAGAGAAAAGAAAAGAGAAGTGTAGGAGAAAACAATGATAGCCACAATTAGCTAGAAAGCCAACATGACTACTCTTGAATTATAACTCCTACAATTACCCAAATCTTGAATCTTGTAGAGGTTGAGCCCTTTGATGAATCCTTGAAGCTTTGTGTGAGTAAATCCTTGAAATCTCTAAAATAAAACTAAAGAAAAGAGGAAAAATGAAGGAGAAGGAGGAGAGAGAGAGAGAGAGAGAGGAGCCCAAAGGGGCTGCCTCTGTTTGGTATGTGCGGTGTGCGGCGCTGTTTGGTAAGAGAGGGGTTCGGAGAGAGAGGTGAGAGGATAGGGAATATGTATGGGTGTGGATGATGTCGTCCCCTGCTGTTCTTGGACTGTCAACAAAACAAAAGGAAATGACTAATGGATAGCTGCCACGTTGGTGGTGGTGATGAGAGGAAAACTGGACAGAAATATGATGGGCTGCTAGTGTAGTGTAGCACGTGTAATTGGCTCCAAGCAATTAATGTTTAATTGCTGGCTTGCTGCACGTTATAACTGATACACTTGGTTAATTAATCAAATCATTGATTAATTAATCAAGTTCATGATTAATTAATTAATTAATTAATCAAGTTCATGATTAATTAATTAAGCCACGGAGTGATCAATTAATTGTTTCTTTTCATCGTTCATTTTCTTCCTCCGATCTTACAGCACAAAATGTATCATCTTGAAATATTCCGATTCGGCTCTCTCAATCATGTTGACTATGCTTGACCGAACTCAACTATTTCGTCCTCTTGTTGGAAACTCCAATTTGCTCCAATTTCGCATAATTTTCTCTCGTTTCCGCAATTCCGCTTATTTTCTACAAAGTAAATAAAAATAGATTAATTACATATTAATTGACATGGAGATTTGCTTATTTATAGTGTTTTAGATATAATTATACACATATAAATGCGTATAATCACTCGCGTTCCACATGTCCACGAACTCGTATCGACGCGCTCTACAACTTTCGTGAAGGAAGTTTTCTGAGAATCTTAACGTATCAAAAGTCAACCTTAGCAACCCCCCCAAAGTCATACTTTTCGAATAAAAATTCATCCGAAACACTTCCGCTCCATCCACGAGCCACGAAACCGTCCAATAACCACAATTTAGATTCCGGAAAATCCTCAGAAAATAAATACGAATTTCCGGGGCATCACAAAAGCAACCAAAGCCCTCCCAGCCCCAATATCTGATCACCACAACATTCACCTGCACCAGCATCCCGTCCGGAGGCACTCGATGCACACCGGCGAGGCCAGAGACCTGCGCCAAAGCCGCCGCGCAGGCGGACGAGAACAGACGAGAAAACGGACAAAGTTAGGTTTTTAACCAGCCAAGAATATTATGAATTTGTCGATCTTAATTATGCTAATATATCAAAAATAAGTAATCAATAACTCCATACATTGATGGACCAAAAGCCCAAATGCATAGGAAGCTTAAGATACTTGGGTATAAGGTTGTTTGACCCATACATATCTAGAAGAGCGACCCTGGGTATACTAAGTTGGTCTTTTGACTTATTGGTCTTTTTTTATCAAAAAAAAAAAAGACTTATTGGTCTTTAATCAAGCAAATCTTTCGGGTTTCATGTATGACTCGTTCGCGGAGCTTATAATCGACAGGGTAATCTTAAACGACCCGCTAGCAAATATGTAAGGATTCCATGCAATTGTTGTAATAATTATTTCATGAATTTTTATATTAGATCTGGGTAAATCTCATAAGTCATTGGTATATTTTAGGGTTTAGAGTAAAAGAGTGGGAAAGTGAAATTTGCGACACAGTTAAAACCTTCCATCTGTCCAGTCAAATGGGACTCCAGAGTCCAGACTTCT
Source organism: Rosa rugosa (assembly GCF_958449725.1). Lineage (NCBI taxonomy): Eukaryota > Viridiplantae > Streptophyta > Magnoliopsida > Rosales > Rosaceae > Rosa > Rosa rugosa. The sequence continues at coordinate 42,982,012 of NC_084822.1, read as the reverse complement.
GTCATCACCATAATATATGTTTTTTTTTTTTTTTTTTTTTTTGTGTGTGAAATATATGGCTCATATAAATAAACAAAATTGAATTTCTTTTTGTCAAAGTAGTATGCTCTTGTCGTGTAAAAGGTCAGCACACACTAAAGACTTCAAAACATTCAACGATCAAGACCCTCCTACATGCTTAGCCATAATTCTGAACCTGATCGAGTTGCAACAAACCGTGTGAAGAAAATAAAACTCAGCATGAGATGGTCAATATATACATTATATATAGCTAGCTGGTAAGAGAACAAATTCTAGCTATATATATAGTGTTATAATTAATATGTGAAAAAGATGCTATTTAACTTTGACTCGAGGAAAAATAAATTAATTAAGCAAGATAATTAGCAAGTCTCATGCATGATTCTATGCAAAAACATGGACTTGAGAAAAAAGAAATCAGGAAGTGAAATGAAATACATAACATTAATGGCGAAGTACGTGATCTGCAAGCTCAAGATACATTTTGAAACAATCCCAGTTTCTCGCGGTACATGCGACTCATTCATAACTTCCGACCCTTTTAACAAAATCGTCAATAGTCAAAACAACGAATAGCGCGCTAGACATATATTTGAAAATTTTAAGTCATACCAGTCCATATGCATCTTGATGCATATAAAAACCCCCTCTAATCCTCTACCCCCTCATCTCTTGTTCGTTCATTCCATCTTTCATCTTTTCCTGCATATAGAGAAGCACAAAAACAAAAGCAAAAGGCAAAACAGTAAAGTTCTTGTTTGTCCAAAATAACGAAATGAAGTTGTTCATGAAATTGGTGCTGGTGGCTGCAGTGGTGGTTGTCCTTTTGAACATGGGTTCAAATGAGGCGTGCAGAGTCTTAAACAAAGATGTCCTACAAAAGGGTACTGTTATTAATCCTCCCCATTTCGCTGTGGTTATCAAGCAAATTGTGCAGAGGACTATAATCCGGCCACCCAGTACCGGAGGTCCTTTTGAGGGGACGAAATTAATCTCTTCAACTAGCAATCAAAGAGTGCACTATGTTTCTAACCAGGGCATCTACATTCCTTCAATTATCCGCCAAAGATTGCAGAAAGCTCCTCTGCCGCCCTCTGGCGGAAATCCAATCACTAATCCCTGAAGCTCATGGTTCCTTCCTGATCAACATGGTTCCAGCAAGTTTAGGTCGTTTTTTCATTAAGTTGTAATAAATATTGTTTATGAGATTCACAGATTAATTTGTATACAAATTTGAAGGTAACAACACTCATAACTTGTATCTAATTACAGAATAATAAAATTTATGATTCTTTACTTTTGTCAATTTTTGGTGACAGTGAGTTTAAAAGCTATTGCCTTTTTACTGTATTGACAATGTGACATGAGTTCTGCATTACGAAAATCTGTAAAAAAAAAAAAAAAAAAAAAAAAAGAAGGGCCTTTGCTAAAACAAACGTGGCTCTCTTGCTAAACCAACGCTTGGTGGTTCAAGTGGTAAGGAGCTTGTTCCCCTTAAGCAAGGTCTCGAGTTCGAGCCTTGTGAATGGAGCAGCCAGCGTTGGCAGAGCTTCCCCCCTAAATGGGGTCCGACCCGGCTCGAGGGATTAGCCCTTGCCTACGGGTAGGGGATACCCTGGTTTTAACCAAAAACAAACGTCGCTCTCTCTTTTGTGTGGTGGTACATTGCTGGGGCTTGACCTTGGTCGATATAAAAATATGGGCTAAATACTGTTTAGCCCTTAAGCTTTTGACTAAAAAACACTTTAGTCCCTGGTCTTCTAATTTCACACGTTTAGTCCTTGTACTCTCAGAATTTGGACCAATAGGTCCATTCTGTTACTATCCGTCCAAAAATTCTGTTATGTTGCTGACGTGGCAATCTGTCTGCATCAAAAAGTCTATTATACCCTCACATTCCTTTTTTTTTTCCCTAATTTTTTTTTTTTTCTGTTTACTTTAATATTTAATTTTTTTCTTTCACCTACTTGATAAGTTGGACTGCTCTCTCAGCCCCTCAAATCTCTCCACCCCCAAACCTCGCCGCCCCAAACTCTGAGCCACCATAAGCAGTAGGGAGGTGAAATGGAGATGGAACTTATCTCCATTGATCTCACTTCCGCTCGAAGCCCGAGGAACCTACCAAGCTTCGCTCAACCTCCAGCTCCTCGACGCCGACAGTTTCGAATTAGTGAGGCAAAGAACATGGATGCAAGGAAAGGTCAGAGAAATCGAAAAATTACTAGGAGATTGCCAGATTTTAGTGTTTTTGCAGAACACTCGAAGATCGAGACCCATATCGTTCTTCTTGATCGAAAACCCATATTGAAACCCAGCCAGCTGGGACTTGATGGTTTGTGCTCAGATCGGGTCTGGAAATATGGCGTCGTTTTGCTTCCCGATTTGCAGCAACGTCTCCGGCGAGTTCTTCGAGGCCGGCGCCTCGATTCTCCACCCCAAGAACTTCCACGCTGTGAACTACACTAAGCTGCTGAATCTCACAGTCAACAATCCGTCGAATGATTCTGAGGGTTTTGGAATTTGGGATGGGAACAAGTCTATATTCAGGACATTGAGCGTGAAATCCAAGCTTTTTGTGGACAGGATAGTTGGTTTGGTTGTTTGATTGTGATTTGATTGGTCGAGTTTCGATCTTGGTTAGAAGTTGGGTTGTTTGATCAATTCTGGAATTAGAATTTTTGTTTGTTGATTTTAGTATGGAGTGGGGTTTTGCAAGTCGCCATTGGAGAAATAGGGGATTTTCATTTCGGATAATGGTTTTGGGCGGCAGAGCAGTAGCGGTGGGGATGAAAAATTTTTGGGTTTTGAGGGTTGGGTGTTAACTTAATGAGCAAACCAAGATCGTTTCACAAAATGCATAAACACAACCAAATGATCAATACAATATGAACTAGAATACAACAAGAGGAGATGCATCACCTGCTTCATGCACAACAGCCATTCTTTCAAAAGCAGTAGCAGCAACACAGCTATTCAACACAAATAATCCGAGCTCCAAAACTTTAAGCAGCCACACGCAAGAAATCTTCTACTCAACTGTGTGTTTAACTCCTTTCTATGGGGCAGGACTGAATGTTTTGTCACATAGTGAATAGGGACTTCAAGTACCTATATATACAAGCTAGATAGGTCTTCCCATAAAAGAATCCTTGATTCTAGCCAATGAGTTATTTCTTAAAGATGCTATAATTTATCATATCAACTAATTAGATATTTATCTTTATCAAAATGAATTCCTAACCATATGAGTGACATACCAAAGCTCATTAGGTGTCTAGGTAGATAATTCATATATTTCCCATTTATTGTAATAAGTTTAACCAGTTTGTTATTTACTTAATGTAGATAATATTAGGTCCAAATAATATTTTACAATCTCCCCCTTGGACCAATATTGTCTACATAACAACTGAACCAAAACTCATTCCAGAAAATAGCCAAAGTGTGCACTGAAATATATGGTTTCTCAAGATCCATTCAGTTCTGTCAAGAACGCAGCAGCTAAAATAGAACTTGGAAATAAACATGCTTATGTAAACATATTTGTTCCAAATCACCAATAATAACCTCTGCATCTCACATGAACTACAAAACTGATATGATGAAATCAAGTGGTAAAGTATGTCATTCTGCAGTAAACACTTGATTATAGTCCAACTAAAAATTTTGAATATCAAAATCATAATGCAAACATTATTTACTTAAGCACCAGTGGATTGCATGTTTGCCTCTTACTGAATATATGCATATTTCCATCCACATGATAATCAACAAAACTAAAATAGCAGCAATCAAATATTTTCAAAATAAGATCAAGCTGTGAAACAATATATCTGGAAATACCTCAAGCTTTATTCATTTGACCAAAATATGAATACATATTGTTTCTGACATGAACTGCAAACTGAAATAAAATTGAAACTTTCAAACTAAGAAACTGAAAACATAATCTTTATGACTTTTGCTCTTTCTGAACTCAGGAATCTAAACTAGAGAGAATTCTCATGTCTTCAACATGCTTCTTGAAACTGAAACTGGTAATGCCTTGGTAAAAGGGTCTGCAAGCTGTGCATTTGTGCTAATGGCAGCTATCTCAATCTCTCCATCTTTTACCATCTTTCTCACACTGTAGAACTTCAAGTCTATATGTTTTGAATTGTTGGACCTTTTGCTATTCTTACTGAAGAACACAGCAGCTTCATTATCACAATAAACTTTCAGCTTTCCATCAACAAATTACTTAAAATCTTTGTTTCCAAAAGAAAGTTTCTGATTCATAGGCCTTCACATACACCTTCATATATGGCTATAATTTCTGCTTGCATGGTGGATGTGGCTATCAATGATTGTTTCATTGTTTTCCAAGCCACTGCACCACCTGCCAACATATATACATAGCCACAAGTAGACTTCATTGATGCAGGATAATTGCCTGCAAAATCTAAGTCTGTAAAGCCTACAAGTTCAAGTTTCTTCACACGCTTATACACAAGCATGTGACTCTTAGTCCTCTGTAGGTATCTCAATACCTTTTTGCCAGCAGTCCAATGCTTGTGTCCAAGATCAGATTGAAATCTAGACAACATGCCAACTGCAAAGGATAAATCTGGCCTAGTGCACACTTGTGCATACATGAGACTGCCAACTAATCTAGCATATGGTACAGACTCCATTTCCCTGTTCTCAACACTTGTTTTAGGGCATTGATCCTTATTTAATTTATCTCCCTTAGATATTGGAACCTCCCCATGAGCACAAGTAGCCATATCAAATCTCTGAAGTATTTTTGAAATGTAGGCTTGTTGAGATAATAGCAATAAACCTTGTGCTCTGTCTCTCTTTATCTCAATTCCTAATACATAAGAAGCCTCTCCTAGATCCTTCATATCAAAAATTTTCGACAGAAATATTTTGGTATCTTTCAGTAACTTAATGTTACTGCTAGCAAGGAGAATGTCATCCACATATACGATAAGAAAAACAAATTGGTTTCCAACAACTTTAAGATAAACACATTCATCTACTAGATTTTCTGTAAAACCAAAAGATGCAACCACAGAATCAAATTTTCTATACCATTGTCTAGATGCCTGTTTAAGTCCATATATAGATTTCTTAAGCTTACAGACTAAGTTTTCTTTTCCAGTTTCAATATAGCCTTCTGGTTGTGACATGTATATCACTTCCTCCAGTTCACCATTTAAGAAGGCTATTTTTACATCCATTTGATGTAACTCCATATCATAGTGAGCTACAAGAGCCATTATGATTCTAAAAGAGTCCTTAGTTGAAACTGGTGAAAATGTTTCTGTAAAATCTATACCCTCCTTTTGTGTGAACCCTTTAGCTACAAGTCTTGCTTTGTGTCTCTCAATGTTTCCCTTGACATCTCTCTTAGTTTTGAACACCCACTTGCTGCCTATAGGCTTGTGATTTGGATCTGGCTTCACAAGCTCCCCCACTTCATTATTATACATGCATTCAAGCTCTGCATCCATGGCTTTCTTCCATTGTTTTGACTCATTACTTTCTGCAGCTTGCTTAAAATTTACAGGGTCATTATCATCTGCTAAAGTGCTCTCAACTTCTTGCAGATAAACCTCATAAATATCATTTTGACCACCAAAAGTTGGCTTCCTAGTTCTTTGTGATCTTCTAGGTTTAGCTACATTTTGTTGAGGTTCAGGAACATTTTGATCTGGTATAGGTTCAGCCACTTCAACATTTTGGTTTTCAAGTTCTAAGTCACCACCTACTGCATTGTGAACTTCACTTTCAGTTTCTGCATTATTTTTAAAGTTTGACATTTCTATTTCTATATCCTCACTTTCTGCAATTTCCTCAAAATCATCAGTTAAATCTTCAAATTTTGTATTGCAAATACTCTCCCCCAGAAATTTAACCTGATGAGTTTCAAAAATTCTAGGTGAGTAGTGAGGTGCATAGAGTTTATAACCTTTAGATTTTTCACAATAGCCTATAAAATGCAAGTTACAGATTTAGGGTCAAGTTTTCCTAAATTGGGATTGTAAATTCTTGCCTCAGCTTTACAACCCCATACATGGCAATGATGCAGACTAGGTTGCCTACCACACCAAGACTCAAATGGTGTTTTATCCACAGACTTGCTTGGGGACCTATTGCAAAGATAGTTTGCAGTTCTTAAAGCTTCTCCCCAAAACATTTTTGGCAACCCAGAAGTACACATCATACTTCTTACCATATTCAACAGAGTTCTATTCTTTCTCTCTGCAACACCATTATGTTGGGGATTGTATGGTGTTGTATATTAAGCTTTTATACCTACATCCTGCAGATATAAAGCAAATGGACCCTTTTGTTGTCCTTCCTCAGTATATTTACCATAAAATTCACCCCCCCCTATCAGATCTCACAGTCTTAATTTTCATTTCTAGTTATTGTTCAACTTTAGTTTTGAAAATTTTAAATGCCTCAAGTGACTGTGATTTTTCTGACAATAGGTAGATGTAACAGTACCTTGAATAGTCATCTATGAATGTCATGAAATAAACATTTCCACATATTGTTCTATGCCTGAAGGGACCACATATATCTGTATGAATTAACTCTGGCAGTTTTTCACTTCTGCTAGCAGTTTTTTTTCTTAAGTTTGTCATTTTACCCTTAAAACATTCAATGCAGTCTGCTAGGTCTGAAAAGTCTAGTTCTGGAAGTGTTTTGTCCTTTACTAATATTTGCAGTCTTTCTTTTGAAATGTGGCCTAGTCTCCTATGCCACAAGTAAGCTAATTTATCATTGAACAAGGTCCTTTTAACACTTGTGATGGTGTTGTTACTTAATGTGTTATTTCTGTCTTCAACAAGTAAGATTACTTGTTGAGGTTTTGAACAATTCAATTTCATATAATTATCCAAAATAACACCAGAACCATATAACAAGGAACCTTTAGAAATTTTTATTCCATCCAAATCAATGTAAAAACAGCAACCAGTCTTAACCAAAAGAGACATAGAAAGCAAATTCCTCTTAATCGAGGGAATGTAATAAACATCATCCAAAACTAAAAAATTTCCAAAACCTAGATCTAGTCTTAAGGTTCCTATAGCCTTCACTAAAACCCTCATGCCATTTCCTACACAGACATTGGTTTCCTCACTTCTTGGTGCCCTCTTCTTTGTGAATCCTTGTAAAGAATTCGTAATATGCAAGGGTGAGCCAGAATCTAACCAATAAGTGTGAGGTTCAATATTGACAAAATTAATTTCTAAAGAAAAAGTTTCTGTAGTACTTAAGAAATTCTTACTCTTCTTCACCAACCAAGCCTTAAAACCTGAGCAGTCTTTCTTCATATGTCCTACTTTCTTATAAAAGTAGCACTTGAACTTAAAGGCTTTGGTGGTGTTAGGTGCTGCAGTGTTTCCAGATGGCTTAGTGATGGTTTTGGTGACCTTAAGCTTGTTCTTCTTTTTCTTTGGCTTTTCCACCAGGTTCACAGAGGTTGCAGGCTCTCTCTCTTTCTTAATTCTATCTTCTTCATCAACACAGATAGATATGAGCTCATCTATGGTCCAGGTACCCTTTAGAGCATTGTAGCTAGTTCTAAGCCCACTGAAGGTATTTGGCAAAGAATGCAGTGCAACATGCACCACTTGGCTATCATTCACTCCCATCAGTAACTCCCTGAGCCTAGCATTAATATGGATCAGCTTCATTATGTGCTTTCTAACTCCCCCAAATCCTCCGTACTTCAGCTCATGGAAAGCCTTAGACAATCTTGCAGCCTCTGCTTTCTCACTCTCTTTAAATTTTCTCTCAATGGCCTCCATATAGTCAGTAGCCAAGTCAGGTTCTTCTACACTACCTCTTACAGTGTCAGACATAGTGTTCCTAATGGTGTTCTTGACCATTCTATTTGACCTGTGCCAGGCTTTAAATGCCTTAACCTCCTCAGCTGAACTATCTTTAGTTAATGCCTCAGGTTCATTCTCATGAAAGACTAGGTCTATATTCTCATGCATCATCATATAACGCTCTACCGAATCTCTCCAGGCTCTAAAGTTTGTTCCAGTGAGCATCAAAACATTGTTGAGGTTCATGTAAATACTTCCTAATGAGCAAAGTCAAAAAGAAAAATTCTGTAAGTTTCAGTTTCAAAACTCAAAAAATACAAAGTTTCAATTTAGCAATATTTCTGCAGATTTATGTGTTAGTTCCAAAAGCAGTTCAAAAACACATAAAACACCAAAACAAAATATCAACCATAATGGCAACAAGTACCACAAGATACTATGTCAATGAAAATACCCCAAATTTGAATTTCACATTAGGCAACACTTTTGTAGCAGTAGACATAATGTACTTAAGTTTCTGAATCTTCACCCCATAATTAGAGAACTCAAGTTATCCAAAAAGACAATCAACATCTTATGACAGTAGAAGAGTCTTTAAGTATCAAAATATGAATTCAAAATCATGTGTGAAGCTGTTTGTCACCAAACTATACTATATTAACACTTCTTTCGAAGATACGAGTAAGCACAGTTTGAAAACAATTAACATAAGTTTCCAGGTCATTTTTATCTTAATGATCAAATGCAAATAATAACAGAAATTGCTTTGTGCAACATGCCTATTTTTATTTGCAACAACCTGTGACCTAAATAAAATTTAACTAAATTTAATTCAAGACATCAAGGCACTTGAAAAGAAACTTTACTCAATCTGCAATTTTCTCAATGAAAATATGACAACATTTACAGGGAGACAGTGAACTTCTTAACTCAAACATTCATCAATTTATCATATAATCATTGTTCAATCACAGATATATATTAGCAGAATGCAAAATATTAAGCACAACCATCCATAAACAATCACAGAGAAAGCACAAAATCATTTCAATTCAACTCAATTCAATTCAGAGACACAAGCACACCAAAACTTAAATTTCATCCGGTCACCATCTACTCTAGCCTAGGTGCACGCCGGGAATGCTTCTAGTGTTCTTGTAATTCAACAGAAAACGAATTAAAGCTTTGAATCGAAACATGGTTCTCAGAAGGCCTAACCTTTGCGACTGCAATTCTGCAACAATTTTAGCAGAAGCAATAATTCCCAATACTTGTATTCCCCAAGAACAATCTTTATCCGATTTTATTTTTTTTTATTTTTTTTATTTTTTTCTTGGCCTGTTAACCAAAACCCTAATTTCCCAAAACGTTTTGCAATTCAACATAACACAAAACTCTAGTTCAAAATACAATGAATTGATCTTCTAAAAATGATTTATGAATTGTGAAATTTGGCTCTGATACCAATTGTTAACTTAATGAGCAAACCAAGATCGTTTCACAAAATGCATAAACACAACCAAATGATCAATACAATATGAACTAGAATACAACAAGAGGAGATGCATCACTTGCTTCATGCACAACAGCCATTCTTTCAAAAGCAGTAGCAGCAACACAGCTATTCAACACAAATAATCCGAGCTCCAAAACTTCAAGCAGCCACACGCAAGAAATCTTCTACTCAACTGTGTGTTTAACTCCTTTCTATGGGGCATGACTGAATGTTTTGTCACATATAGTGAATAGGGACTTCAAGCACCTATATATACAAGCTAGATATGTCTTCCCATAAAAGAATCCTTGATTCTAGCCAATGAGTTATTTCTGAAAGATGCTATAATTTATCATATCAACTAATTAGATATTTATCTTTATCAAAATGGATTCCTAACCATATGAGTGACATACCAAAGCTCATTAGGTGTCTAGGTAGATAATTCATATATTTCCCATTTATTGTAATAAGTTTAATCAGTTTGTTATTTACTTAATGTAGATAATATTAGGTCCAAATAATATTTTACATTGAGAGGTGATGGTTGGTAGGGAGAAGAGATTGGGGGTTTTGGAGAGAGGGTAAGCAGAAAATAAAAAAGAGATAAAAATTAAAAATTAAACCCTAAAAAAAAAAGAGAAAAAAGAAATTAAGGGGAAAAAAAGGAATGTGAAGGTATAATAGACTTTTTGATGCAGACGGATTGCCGTATCAGCAACATCACAGAGATTTTGGACGGAGAGAAACGGAATGGACCTATTGGTTCAAATTCTGAGAGTACAAGGACTAAACGTGTGAAATTAGAAGGTCAGGGACTGAAGTGTTTTTTGGTCAAAAGCTCAAGGACTAAACAGTATTTAGTCCTAAATATATATATATATATATATATATATATATATATATATATATATATATATATATCTGCGATTGGGGTTTTTTTTTTTTTTTTGATACATCAAGAAATTGTTAGGAAATATCATTTTGTTGTAAATAATTATAGCTATTTATGTAAATAGATGTTGCGTAATTTGTGTCAATCACTATTGATTGGTGGTTGATAGACTTGTAATTGGTGATTGATTGAATTGTAATTGTAAGAGTAGTTGGTATAGCTATCAATCATTACCTTTTGTGTACATGATGTGGTTTTATATAAACCTCATAGTGAGATGAACAGAAATGCACTCCATTCTCTGCGTTTAAATTCTCTCTCTCAAATTCTTTGAGTGTTTCTAAATGTACCCATCAAATATCTTAACATACCCAGTCCTAGAATATTATATTAAATTTTCCAAATTTACCCTTAAGTAAAATACACCCAGCAAACTTCTAGGCTGCAAGCACTATTCAAACCCAGTAGAGAGACCATAGATGGCCCAATTCTGGTTTTGAAACGAAGAGCAGAACCCATTGCAAACCCAAACCTTCTCCAGATCTCAAGGCTTTCATAATCTCCATGGCCACCTGGCCCTCCTCATTCGATCCTTCTAATCAGGAGGTTGTTGCAATAAGGAAGAGAAACAAGTCTGATCAAATTAAGTTCTTGATTCCTCTCATCTAAGCCCCTGTTCTTCCCCTCATTCGGCTCACAATGCGGAAGAATCCGGTTGTGCGGGACTGTTTGTTTACTGCTGTGTTGGTTGGAGCATTTGCTCATGGCTCTTATTTGGTGACGGATCTTTATGATATCGAGAGCAAGTAAATTTGCAGAGCATAGTTTGAGATATGAGGTAGCTTACATCTCTTCAACAACTTTGAATTGGTTTGCAGATTCTTTGCAGCTCAATGCTTCAATGGCTTCCAGAGTATATTAAGACAATTTTGATACTGTCTTCGGATCATTTCCAGATTGTATCAAGTTATTATTAAGTATTTACAAGTACATTTATTTTCCTTTTCAAAAAAAAAAAAAAAAAAAAACCCAGCAAACATATACTCAATAATGATATAAACCTATATGTCATCTCAATCATCACAATTAAGACTTGAGAGTTGTGACCAAAGAGAAAGAACACTAGTCTTGTTTTAGGAGGAGCCCATTGATCAAGAACTTTCATGAATCAATCAAAGTCATCAAACATGCTGACAGCAAAAATGTGTGATCTGTCCAGCTTGTATCCATGAGTCTTCTCCCTGGCAAGTTCGGCTTCCAGAGGAGTATTGAACTCAATGAAGCAGCACGTAGCCCATGGTCTTCTACATCTCTTGGATCTGGTTGCTGGGTTTGTAAATCAAAGCAAGGGTAAAGTTGGAAAGTATAGGACAATATTTTAAGTGTTGGGTGTATTTAGATATTTGCTGGGTACATTTAGAAAGACCCTATTTTTTTTACTTAATTTTGTTTTACAACACCTTTGTCCACCAGGAGAATTATTGCTGGACTGCTGGTGAATTAACGTAGTATGACTGACTTTGCATATTATTATTATTATTATTATTATTATTATTATTATTATTATTATTATTATTATTATTATTATTATTATTATTATTATTATTATTATTATTATTATTATTATTATTATTATTATTATTATTATTATTATTATTATTATTATTATTATTATTATTATTATTATTATTATTATTATTATTATTATTATTATTATTATTATTATTATTATTATTATTATTATTATTATTATTATTATTATTATTATTATTATTATTATTATTATTATTATTATTATTATTATTATTATTATTATTATTATTATTATTATTATTATTATTATTATTATTATTATTATTATTATTATTATTATTATTATTATTATTATTATTATTATTATTATTATTATTATTATTATTATTATTATTATTATTATTATTATTATTATTATTATTATTATTATTATTATTATTATTATTATTATTTTCTCTATACAGGAAACAAAACAACAAGAAAAAAAAGTCAAAACTAAAGGACAATCAAAGCCGTTGCATTATATTATATAATAAATATATACTATGTTAAATTAATGATTCTCTTTTATGGAATTACCCGTTTATTTTTGGGTTAACTCTCTCAAAATCCTAAACCTCTCTCTCTCGAGAACACTAAGGTTGCAGCGGCGGCGTGGCACCTCCAGCCCTCGTTCGTTGGCTCTCCGGTGTCACCTCGACGTCGTGGTGATGCTGTCGGACGGGCGACACAGGGTTTAGTCCTCTGGGATCTTTGCTTGTGGTTATGACAGTTGTAGCTGGGCCTATTCAGATCGAGACAGCTTGGGGCTGGGTTTCGCGCGTGCTGGTTTCAGGGAAGGCGACGGTCGGACTGTGGTGCCCTCGTCTTCTAGGCAAGGCGCGAGATCGTGGTTATCCTTGACGCAGGTCGGCGGTTGGGCATTGGTGGCGTCGGTGAGGGGTCACGACGACAACTGCAGATGTGCGTGGAGCTTAAAGGCTTTGGGCTATTGTCACGCCCCGAATTTTGAATAATAAATTCAAATCCGAAACATGAATAATTACAATTACAAAATCCAAATCTCGAAACTTCGAGTTCATTATTACAATCCACTCTCACAAGCAATATTGTAAAGCTCAAATGAGCATAACACACCTCGCAACTTACAATTGCTGTAAAACTCTAACAATTGCTTTAACCGCACGATCACCGTCCTGGTTCTCCTGTCCTGTAGGATTACCCGCTACACAATTTGAATAGTGTACCGGGAGTTGCAACAACACAAAACCCGGTAAGCTTTTGACAGCTAGTATGAGTAAACAAGAAAGAACTGTTGATTTATTAAATTACAAGACCACCACAAACCCACGTTACTTTCTCACTCTCATATATATATATATAGACACTTATGAGTTACTCTCAATTTCCCCCATAATGTCACTCAATATTTGGCAGACAGACTAGAGCTCTAACTGATCGTTTCCACCTACCCGGCGCGAGAGCGTGGTTCACGATTTAATACTATTCAGTTCCACCTACCCGGCGCGAGAGCGTGGTTCGCTGATAGTATGCCATGGTCACCCCGTGACCTATTGATCTTCCACAGATCACAACAATTTATTGTTCCTCAACAATAAAACTCAACATCTCTCTCAATATATTGTTTCACAACAATAAACTCAATACCCCTCACAATATATTGTTTCTCAACAATAAACTCAATACCCCTCACAATATATTGTTTCTCAACAATAAACTCAACACAACTCCAACAATACATATTATTTCACGTAATAATATATATACAGACATTCACACAGGAATGTCTAATACACCAACAATAGTTCATATGATTGCAAAATAAAGCAATTAAATATATTGGGTTCGTAATATGAACCACGTGAGGTTTACTCACCTCCAATTCCAGCTGCGTCTTCTAAAAGCCACATATCCATCTGAATCGTCCACCAACTCGATTCGTCAATCACCTAATCAGATACTATCTTGACTTAGTAAATTACTCATAAACCACACATATACTGAAATCCAACGGTCGGATTCTAATTATATGATGATCCGACGGTCGAATCTTAATTTAATGATGATCCAACGGTCAGATCCTCACGGATCGCCCTTAGGATCATCCTCCAAAATTATAATGAAGATCCAACGGTCAGATCTTCTCGAATCATCCTTACAAACATCTCCACAAAATTATATGAAAATCTGACGGTCGGATTCTCACGAATCGCCTTCCGAATCACCATTTCTCAATTATACGAAGATCCAACGGTCGGATCTTCGCCCATGACCACACAAAGCCACTGGGACAGTCATAAGATCATCATATCAAAACTACAAGTCCATCTGACGGTCCTAACTTCACATATCACAAATCTAACGATCGAAATCGATCGAAACTTAAAAATTCATAACTTCATCATACGATATCCAAAAATTGCGCATAATATATCAAAATGATCGTATTGAAATATAGAATCTGAAAATGTACAGAAACCATATTTTTGATCCCCGGAGGTGGCCGGAAAGGGCCGCCGGAGTTAGTGGCAGAGCCGCCGCCGACCACCACCAATGGTGTCGGGGCCGGGCTGCTCTTCTTCCTCTCATCATGCTTAACAACTTTCATAACTAGCACGAAGTCTGAAAATGACCGGAAGGGGTCGAAAATTACCTTGAACAGTATGAAGGTGGCCGGAATTTTCCAGAAACCGGCGAGAAACTGCAGAAAACGGCGAGCTCCAATTCGACGTAAAAACGTCAATTTAAGGCTTCGATTCCTTCTGAAGAGTTGTTAAGAAACTCAAGAAGAACTCACTGGTTCAAGAATCACAGAAAAATATGGTCTGTAGCTCGAGATATACCGATCGAAAGCTTCGGTGGTCGGAAAAATTCCAGAATTTTGCAGAATCCGGCAAGGCTCGATTTCGACGTCAAAGCTTCAATTTCAGGCCTCGATGCCTTCTAGAGAGTTGTTAATAACATCAAGGGGAACCCACTGGAAAAAGAATCAATCAAAACGATGCACTACAGCTCGAGATATACCGATCGAAAGATTTTCGTTTCGGATTGAAAACTTACCGAGCTCCGACGAACGTGAAACCGGTCACTCTAGGTGCAATCCTCCTAGTATGATGATCAGCAGGTTGAGGGGAGTTCATGGAGCCAAGGATCGGAAGTTTTGGTGGCCGGAGCTAGGAGAAAACCGGCGTTGACCAAAATCGAGCTTAAATCGGACCGGGCTTGCCGCCGCCGCTACAGGCCGCGCCGCCGTGAAAGGCTGCCACAGACAGGTGCGCAAGGACCATACGAAGCCAATGGAAGAAGTTTGGTGAGGATCGGTGGCCGGAGGAGGAAGAAATCGTCGATCGAAGTTTTGGAGGCGATTTCCGGCGGGGAACTAAAATCGCAGCAGATTTTCCAATTTTGGAAAAATCTGTTTTTATTTTTGGAAATTTCCAAAAATGGAAGCTTTATACTAAATTGGAAACTTTTTCAAAAAATCATAACTAATTCATACGAACTCCGATTTTTGGTTCCGCATATGCACGCGATCGTATCGACGAGCTCTACAACTTTCATGAAGAAAGTTTTCCCAAATTTTGAACGTATAAAAAGTCAACTTTCGCGAGCCCCTAAATAACGTTCGTTTTTTCGAAAATTAATCGTTCGAACTAATTCCACAACTTCTCCGAGCCTCGTACTCGCTCCCACTATCGTGAAATCATTTCTAAAAATCCACGGAATTTAATTTGGATTTTTCGGGGTATTACAGCTATGGAGAGAAGATGGCCTAGGCTTGACTGTTGGGCCTGGGCAGGATGTCCTTTGGGCTTTGGGCCTATATTTAGTTTACTTCTCTAACAATCCCCTACTTTTGGGAACTTTGCTTGTTATTTTAATGAGTGCTAATTAGTTGTAGTTTTTTTACTTTGCCTATTTGCTAGTTCTAGCTTATAGGCTCGCTTTATTAAGTGAGTACTGATTTTATAATGAATGGTCTATACCTATGTACCATCGTGGTACCCTCACAACCTCTTGTCTGTCTTGTGATTGGTTAATGGCAGTGGAGGGGTATGTAATGACCATTCTGACTTGAGTAATGACAATCATTGATGGATTGATTCCAAAAAAAAAAAAAAATGATTATCTTTTAATTTAACTAATTCACAATATTCTTAATTTATCTAACACACAGACAAAGTTAGTATTAAGACGATGAATTAGGGCATATGGAGAACAAGCTGGAGTCCTGCAAATGCTTACGGTATTCAAGAAGAAAGCCACTTATTATTAAGAATTTCAGAAAATGAATCAATAATGATATTCTTTTAAGAATGATGAACTCTAAAGTCTAAACTCGTGCAACTTGTACAAACATTTTTTTATTTTTTTAATTTTTATTTTTTATTTTAACCCCCAAGAGGCCAAGACGAGGATGCTCTTTAACTAAAGAGCTTCACGGTACGTGGAGCAAGCTACGCGACGCCTAAATACCTCCCTAGAACAACAGGATGCCTAGCTAACGCTTTCTTGAACTGCTCCACCTCATTCATAGATTCAAACTGTGGATCTCGAAAGATATGAAATATGTCCCGAGTAAAAATCTCTAACGCGATGTTATTGATTTCTATTAAGTACGTATTCCAACATATTAAGTACTAGCTTCATGCAATGGTGGAAAAAATATAAGGGAAATTACATTGGAACATCAAAATCTAGACGTACGTAGTGCATGTCCATTTGACCCATTGTTTGACCCATACATATCTAGAAGAGGGACCTTAATTGGGTATACTAACTTGGTCTTTCGACTCGCCTGGTAGCTGCCTCGCAGTACGACCCAATTCCAAATATGCGTGGATTCCATGTATATTCAAAGTAGGTAAAAGAAAGGATTAAAATAGGTTTGTCTAAACCAGATACTCGGTTTATTAGTTTATTCCATATGCATGTAACTAGCCTAATCACAAAAGTCATGGTCCAGATATAATCTGCCTATTTATTCCACATTTTCACGTACATATAGCTAATACTGGTTTATTTGTTTTCAACATAAATTATATTCATTGCAAACGAAAAGAGGAGGCACCCATGAGAACGTATATTGAAATCCAAGCATTTGAAATCTCAGTTTCTTCTGGTGCAAGTATGACCGGCCCGTTCATCGATCTCTAACCGTTTAATACGATGATCGTCAATATTCAAAACAACATGAAACATTCAAGTCACCATGAAGTACAACATTGGTCCATTTTACAGCTAAAAAAAGCACTCCATTCCTCATCTTCATTCATTCCTCCATTATAACATTTCATTTTTTACTTGCAAAAGAACAAAAAAGAAAAGAAAATAAGCAAAGTTCTTGTTTGCCCAACAAAATGATCCAGTTTGGAATATGGTTTTGGTGGCGACAGTGTTGGTTTTTCTGATGAACGTGGACTCAAATGAGGCGTGCAGAGTCTTAAACAAAGATGATGTGTTGCAAAAGGGTCCTGTTAGTTCTCCCCATTTCCCTTTAATTATCAAGCAGAGAGTGCAGATTACTAATCCCTTCAACTAGCAATCTAGGACTGCATGCACTATGTTGCCAATGGGGGCAACTGCATTTCAACTAGCAATCTAGGACTGCATACACTACTATATTTCCATTTGACAATTGATTTAATTATTTTCCATCCATAGACGAACTGATTAGCACCAGAGACTTAGCATTAGATTACAGATCGAGGTGGAGGAGAGGCGCATCGAGTAATAGTGGCGTGACCGGCAAAGGTTTTTTTGTTGATGGTTGAAGTGGCAAGACCAGGCTTAGGGACGTTGGTTTTCGGGTTACGTCCACCGGATGGAACAGTACCCTTCTTCGACTCGATTAACATCATTTTCTTGTTCCTCATCGTCATGGTCAGGTTTTCGGCAAAAGTTTTTTGGTTGATGGTTGAAGTGGCAAGATCATGCTTAGGGAGGTTGGTGTCCTCGTTATGTCCACCGGAAGGGACACTACTCCTCTTCGACTCAATTAACATCATCTTTTTGTCCCTCATCATCAGGGTCAAGTTTTCATCCTTCACATAATGCAAGCCTCTGCCAGCCTCGGACAGGTGAATAGCACAGTTGCAACAGCCAAGAAAACACTAATTCCGAACCCCATGATGATGAAGATGATGACTTAGGATTAGGGTTGATTGTATTTTATCTGAAACAAAAAAAGGGTAGCAAGCAGTAGCTAGTTAGGACTCAATCGACGAAGGATATATGGAAGGTTATTATTATATTCAACTTACATAGTATTTATAGACACCCATCTACATTGTCTTCAACCTATTGTGGCCTGACTGGACCTTAAATTGTGGAAATTAAGGATTTGACTGGGTCAGCAACAGAAAAAATGATCGACTTTGATATATCATACATCAGTATTCAAGTGTTGGTGGCGCAAAGAATAAATCAAAATCAAACCATGTGGTTGCCGATCGACGGGAGTGTGCGTCTTGCTTATGTTTCAAGTTTGAAGTCATACAGCAGCAAAAACTGTGTTTTATTAACGCTGCAATCTGGTTTGAGCTGTTTGACTACCTTATTATCCATGGACTAGCTAGTTTCTTCATTCTTGGCAGCACTGAAATTGCTTCGTCCGATCCATCGTGCATTGAAAACGTTGAACTCAAACAAAGGTTGGTGGAAACGTGAATTGAATCCATACTCCGCCCCTAAATGTCTCCCAGTTTGTCTCCAACAATTGCAATATGCTAATTAAGCTTTATACAACAACAAACATTTGAAACTTCCCAGAAGACCGGAGTTCCTTACATGCTCAGACCGTCAGCCGATCGACAGCAAAGTAATGCAACCCATAAATTAATCCAACGTCTGGTTTAACTGTTAACAGAAATATAGTTCCTAGCCTAGCATTGTTCATTGATAGAAAAGGTTGTTACGTTTCTATTATAATTAGTTTTGCTAATTAGGGTTAGTTCATGCTTAATTAGTTAGTGACCTACAGCTGTGTTCCACGTGTTGCTCATTTGGGTAGCTCAGCTCTAGGTATAAATATTTGTACGTTCCCATTGTAATAGAGTGAGATCAGTTTTTCCTTCTCTAAAATTCTGCACTTCTCTCTTTTCTCTCTACTCTCTCATCTTCGCTAACATGGCATCAAGAGCCAGGTTCGATCATGCTGCCGTTTCAATCGCCTGAGTTCATCACTCTCTCTCTAGCACATATCAGAGTTTACTTGCAGTGTGATTCAGATAAGTTCTTCATACATATAGATCTGAGATTTGAGATTTTCTTCGAGATTTTATGCAAATCGTTGTTATTTGTGGCTTCGAAGCCTTGGATTTATGATTCTAGTATACTACCTGCATATTCAGTACTAGTTATTCTGAAATTGATGAACAAAGTTGAAGAAATCAAGAATAGAAACCCTAGATTGTTGAAATTGAAGTTTGATATACTGATTTTACTGCTTCTTGTTCAAATTTACACAAGATTGTCCTTGATCTACTCTCGGTTGGGCTCGAATTGTTCATTTACAAGTGTTCATTGAGAAATATTCTGAAAGTTGAAAGCTAAAGATGACTATTACTGCTGCTCATACTACTACTCACACCACTGTGTATCTCCCTAACATCTTACTCGATGAGAACAACTATCCTACATGGTTGTTTCGCATGGAATCATTCCTTAGAGGTCAAAATCTATTTGGCTTTGTTGATGGTTCAACACCTTGTCCACCACAGTTTGTCCTTGCTTCTGATGGAGTTACAAGTACTCCCTCCACTGATTATGTTGTCTGGAAGACTCAGGACCAAAGTATCATCAATATGATTGGCCAAACTCTGAGTCCTGTTGCCATGACTAGCTAGTGTTGTAGGCAGTAAATCAGCTAAAGAAATGTGGGATAACTTGAGGCTTAAGTTTGCTGCTGCTAATCGACAGAATATCTTGCAACTGAAATCCAACCTACAGAATATCAAGAAAGGCAGTGATGATATTGAAACATATTTGGACAAGATCAAAATTGCAAAGGATGCTCTGGAAACTGTAGGAGTACTTGTGGATGATGAAGACATTGTTGTCACTGTGCTAAATGGCTTACCATCTGAGTTTGCAGCCATCAAAACAGTCATAAGAGCTCATTTTGTAACATGCTCTCTCAGTGCACTCAAGACTTTACTGAAAGCTGCTGAAGTGGATATTGGAAATGAGAACCCTACTGTCTCACCACTAACTGCAATGATTGCTCAGAATAACACTAGCACTAGCATGTCTGTGAACTCTCAAGCATCAAGTTCTGTGTCTTAGCCTGTCGTCTGCAACAATACTATACAGACCTCTTCTCCAAGTTCTTCTAGCCTCTCACAATCAGTACAAACAGTGTCTCATGCTCCTTCAGTTCCTCCAGGTTTCTCTCCACCACAGGTGCAAACCATGGTGCAAACCACCCCTGCTGTGTCTGCTTGGTCCATGCCTCAGAATCAAACATCTCCTCAAGCATCAACTATGCAGTATCCAATTCATGCACCTACTGCACCAAACTTGCAATTGACACCCCAATACACTTACACTTCCATTCCAGCTATTCCATATGGTTTTCAACCATTCAACTCAATTCCCTTGAATGACAACAACTCTTTTGGCTATGCCGGATTCTATGCTGGAAGAGGCACTGCAAGGTTTAACAACTCAGGTGGCCCCAGATTCAATAATCCTGGACCTCGACCATTTGGCAACAATCTCAATATGCAGACTGGAAACTTTAGTGGAGGTAATATGAACTTCAATATATGGGGGTGGTGGCTCTCTCATTTTCCAACTATGCCAAAAGGTTGGTCATGGAGCAAAAACTTGCAGGACTTTGTCCAACTTTCAGGGAAACAACTTCAACTCCTTCAATTCTGGAGGTTGTCAATACATTTGAAAGAAGAACCATACTGCTGATAGGTGCTTCTTCATCATTGGTTTCCCAGGCCAACAGCAGCAACAGCAACAGAATGGAGCTGAACACACTGCTATGCTTGCTACAGCTTCCAATGCACCTCAATTTTGATTGGCAGATACTGGTGCCACCAACCACATGACAAGTGATGCTCAGCTTCTTAGTAACCTCACTCATTATCCTGCAGCTGATACTGTTAAAATTGGTAATGGATCACAACTACAAATCAGCCACATTGGTAATACAATGCTAGGCTTACTGAAGCTAGAAAATGTGTTGCTTATTCCTGACTTAGCTGCTCATTTACTGTCTATATACCAACTATGTAAACAAAATAATTGTTCTATATGGTTTGATGAATTCATGTGTGTGATACAGGACAAGGTGTTGGGCAAGGTTCTGTACAAAGGACTGAGTAAGCAAGGACTGTATCCCATTCCATTTGACTTGCCTTTTCAGCTCCAGAATTCTACATCAAGTGAGACTACTCTTACAAACTCTCAACCTACTCAGAACACTGCATTGGTTGGGAAATTAGTGAAGCACAACCTGTGGCATCAAAGGTTTGGGCATCCTTCAAATGAAATAGTGAAGCACATGTTAAATAAATGCAATATGCATAGTATAGCTGATACTGAAGCTACTCTCTGTGAGTCATGTTTACTAGGCAAGTTTAAGAAGTTACCATTCTCCACCTCACAAACTAGGAGTCAGAAACCCTTTGATTTGATACACTCTGATGTATGGGGACCTTCCCCACATCTATCCATAGATGGATTCAAGTATTTTGTTTTGTTCATCGATGATTGTACCAGGTTTACCTGGATGTTTCCAATGAGAAATAAAAGTGAAGTTTTCACTTACTTTCAATCTCTTTGTGCTCTGGTTGTTACTCAATTTTCAACTAAAATTAAGAGCTTTAGAAGTGATGGTGGTGGAGAATATATGAATGGTAAATTCAAGCAGTTTCTGAATGATCATGGAATTATACATCAAGTTTCTTGTCCCTATACACCTGAGCAGAATGGAGTGAGTGAAAGAAAGAATAGGCACATTAGGGAGTCTGCTGTCACATTGTTGCACACTGCATCCCTTCCACCGCAATTTTGGTATCATGCATGTGCTATAACTACCTACCTCATCAATAGAATGCCTACACCAAACCTGGATATGAGCTCTCCATATGAAAGTCTATATGGGAATCAACCTGCACTCAATATACTCAGAGTATTTGGATGTGCTTGTTATCCACTATTGTCTTCTGCTCAACATAACAAGCTTCAACCTAAGACAATGAGGTGTATATTTTTGGGGTTTGTTGCTGGCTACAAAGGATACATATGTTACAGTCCTGTCATCAAAAGGTACATTATCTCCAGGCATGTCTTCTTTGAAGAGAGTTGTTTCCCTTATGCCTCAGTTACAAAGAAGAGTCTATCTGAAATCGACAAGCACAAGGCTAACTCTGCAAGTCAAAAGCAATATATGGAAATACCTGCTCACTTGCTGCACACTCAGTCCTACACTCAGTCCTTGCCAACACCTTTGTCAGCCACACCAGATACTGCAACAACTACAGCAACAGGTCAGGTTCACTCTCCTCAGTCTTCTCATAGTTTGCATAATCCTGAATCAGCTAATGCACATAGCACTGATCATGAAACTCCTTCATCTATTGAGACTGCATCATCACTTCCTGGGACTACTAGCAATGATGCTACAGAAGACACACAACTATGTCAATTCATTGATAATGTTCCTGTCATCACTTCTAATATTGTCTCTGACTCATATCCTGCTTTTGGACCTGATACAAATACTGAGATACATTTTGAAGAAGACAATGGTGCTTTAACTGTTCAATCTTCTGCTGGAGGAGGATCCATCTCCATTGTCCTAAATTGCTCACCAAATAGGTTCACTCATCAAAGCTCCTCTGCCAACCTGCTTCATCCCATCACTGGTCTCACTACAACAAAAAATGATCACTCAATGGTTACTAGGAGTAAGAATGGAATTGTGAAAAAGAAGTGCTTCTTGTCCATTATGACACCAGTTAGTGCTACTCCTGCATATGTAGAACCTAGCTCATATAAAACTGCCTTGCAGATTCCTGTATGGAAGCAAGCTATGCAAGAAGAATATGATGCTTTAATCAAACAGCAGACTTGGACTTTGGTTCCACTTCCCCCAGATAAAAATTTAGTTTCTTGCAAATGGCTGTTTAAAATTAAGAGGCATGCAGATGACACTACAGCAAGGCACAAAGCAAGACTGGTTGCAAGAGGCTTCAGTCAAGAATATGGAGTGGACTATGATGAAACATTCTCACCAGTTGTGAGACACACAACGGTTAGATTAATCCTTGCTCTTGCTGCATATTCAGGTTGGAGATTACATCAGATGGATGTGAAAAATGCTTTCCTGCATGGCCTATTAACTGAAGAAGTTTACATGTCCCAACCAGGAGGATTTGAGGATCCACACTTGCCTACACATGTCTGCAAGCTTAATAAGTCATTATATGGACTTAAACAAGCCCCAAGAGCCTGGAATGAGAGGTTCACTCATTTCTTACCCTCAATTGGTTTTGAAACTTCATATGCAGATCCAAGCCTCTTTGTTAAAATCACAGGATGCTCTAAGGTCTACTTGCTGCTCTATGTGGATGATATCATTATCACAGGTAACTCTGAGGCTCTTATTGAAGAAATTAAACATGCTTTACACCTTGAGTTCGATATGAAGGACCTAGGTAATCTTCACTTTTTCCTTGGCTTGGAGATCACTTATCTCAAACATGGTGGACTTTTTGTCTCTCAGCATAAATATGCTACTGACTTAATTCATAAAGCTGGACTTGATGATTGTCATTCTCAAATTACTCCCTGTCAGTCTGGTGTCAAACTGATCAAAGATGTTGGAAAACCCTTGAACTCTGCTGATATTCCACACTTCAGAAGCATTGTTGGTTGCTTGCAGTACCTCACATTCACACGACCTGATATTGCATTTAGCATTAATTCAGTTTGTCAATTTCTTCACAACCCTACTGAACAACATCTCATTGCTGCAAAAAGAATACTTAGGTATGTCAAAGGTACTCTTGATGTTGGCATCTGCTTCAGGAGGGCTACTCAGTGTGCTAAACTCATTGATCTTCAAGCTTATTGTGATGCTGATTGGGCAGGCGATCCAAATGATAGAAAGTCCACCACAGGATTTGTAATCATGCTTGATGATGCTCCTATTTCTTGGTGTAGCAAGAAACAATCTGCAGTCTCTAGGTCCTCCACTGAAGCAGAATACAGGAGTATGGCTGATACAACTTCAGAGATACTGTGGTTAACTCATTTGCTTAAGGATCTTCATATTGATTTGCTCCAGACACCAACTCTTCACTGTGACAACATCTCAGCACTTGCTCTTGCAACCAACCCAGTCTATCACTCAAAGTTGAAACATATAGAAGTTGATGTGCACTTCACCTGAGTTCAAGTCAAGGCTGGTACAATCAAGGTTCAGTTTGTAGTCTCAAAGGAACAAATTGCAGATTTATTCACAAAAGGGCTTTGCTCACCACAACACAACTACCTTTGCACCAGCTTGAAGCTCATGTCTAAGCATCAAGCTGAGGAGGGCTGTTAACAGAAATATAGTTCCTAGCCTAGCATTGTTCATTGATAGAAAAGGTTGTTACGTTTCTATTATAATTAGTGCTTAATTAGTTTTGCTAATTAGGGTTAGTTCGTGCTTAATTAGTTAGTGACCTACAGCTGTGTTCCACGTGTTCTCATCTGGGTAGCTCAGCTCTAGGTATAAATATCTGTACGTTCCCATTGTAATAGAGTGAGCTCAGTTTTTCCTTCTCTAAAATTCTGCACTTCTCTCTTTTCTCTCTACTCTCTCATCTTCGCTAACATTAACAAATAGAAGGAATAAAAAAGTAATTAACAAAGGAATGTTCTCGACTGGTGAAAGATCGAAAATGCTTTTGAATTACAAAATTTACCTAAGTATAAGAATGAGAGGATAATTTGTATAGACAATTCACAAATTGATGGGTAAATTACCTCCCTCCCGTACATTTTCACTTTATGGAGTTATATAATAACAAAACATATATTGCGTCGCTCACTCACTACGAAAGACCAATAATAAGAGTTTCACAACCACCCCCTCTGGTCCAATTTAGTGCTTGTGCAGACAACCAATATGAAATCTACAACTGAATATCACATATTGGAATTCCGGGTAAAAAAAAAAAACGTAAAATATCATTGTAACATTCAAAGGCTAGATCAAAAGTTGAACACTTATACTCAAAACTATTCACTTTAAGTTTTGTGTTACATGCATGATAAATAATACCGCTTGAATATAACTTTAGACATTGAACGTATGGTAAGCAGCTGTGTATGTGAAAGTTGGAAGTTCTAATCACCTAAACCTAGAATTGGCTAGCTTGCATTACTACCTCGACTGAAAGGCTTAAACAACTACCCGGATTCTAGAGCTTTGATTCTATGTAGTTAGTCTCATACATAAAAAGAAGTTTGCCTCCTTGTAATCTTGACTGGATGCAAGGAAGGAAACTGGATAATGAAAGTGGCATCATTTATAGCTAAGAGCATTAATATTTGCAAGAGAGGCTAGGGATGAAAACGCTAAGCCTCAACTCATGTTCAATTATCACAAAGTTGTAGTCTAGTTCAACTGAAAGCCTTTAGTGTAAACCGTTAATCAAACAAATTAAACCATTTCTCTATACACCGCAAAATATATACACACCACTTCATGTGGCTACATAATGAGTCTCGGTTTGTGACTTGTACACATTGTACATGCATCTAGCTTTCCTTGGAGCTTTCCTTGGATATAAGTCTAGTTAGAAATTATGCAAGTCTCAATTCTCATGAGTTTGGCAACCTTTTTTTTATTTATCCCTTTACTATGATTTGTGTACTTTATACTTGCGCTTGAGGTGGGCGTAATCCTAACATCAGCCGAGCTCCCTAGTTTCAAAAGACGGATGCCATAATTTACTCCAATATCTTCATTTGTTTTTTTTTTGCGGAAACTCCAATATCTTCATTACAAGATATTTATGATATTGTCACGTATGATTATAATCAACTATGAATATTACAATCAACTATGACGTTAGACACTGACACATGTCTCTTATATCTCTCATACAACAAAACTGTCATTCATCTACGTATCCCTACATCAGAGGCAACATTACTTGAATCCTTAAGTCATGGACATTCGCTCAAGAAAAACATCATACAAAATATATGATAATCAGGATCATGCATGCTATCTTTGAGCATCAACTCTGTAACTCTGTTCATACACTGTTTTCTGATTTTGAGCAATCTAGCTAACACAAACCTTGGTCTATTTAGGAGTGTTCAGCATTAAAATTCTCTGAATTAAAAAATAATAATTATTTTTCTTTTCAAAAAAAAAATATTATTATTATTTTTACTAGTAAGTTATTTTCAAAGGTTATATACGTCAAAATTAAAAGTGAAAGGTGGTCCGACTTGCATGTACATTGTGCCATTGTGGAAAGGAATATAAGCAAAAATATGACTTTGATATATATAATATTGTATTCATGAATCAAAATGGACTCTAATCTATGGCTTTGTGCACGCATAGAACGTTTTTAATTACAATTGCAGGCATTTGGGGCACAAAGAATAAATCAACTCAAACCTGTGGTTGAGTTGACTTGCCTAGCCTATAGGAATGTCGTTTGAAGTCATACAAACCCTGTTGAATACTGCAATTTGGTTTGAGAATAATATCGACTTACCTCATCTTCAAGACTACTAATGTTTCGTCATTCTAGCTTCCTACACCAAATTGCTTCATCGATCGATCATGCTTTCAAACTTTTGAATGCAAACATGGATTGCTGAAAACGTGAATTGAACCGTAATGCGTCTCCCTAAAAAGTCTATTATTTTTCTCCTCATTGTTCTCTGAGAACGGAAGTTTAAAAGCAGCTATTCCCTTTTTCAGACCAAAAAAAGAGCCATTGCCATTTCATTGATCACCAGGTAAGGGGAAAAAACAAAACAGGGAAACCAAAAACAAAGAAGAAGAAAAAAGGTTTTCTTGTCTCAAATAGAAACTTCAGATACAGAAACATGCATGAAGCATATATACCCTTCAAACGCGTAGATATATAAGCAGAAGCACTTTACTTTAATGGGCTATGGTTTTACATCTTTGCAATGAAGAGTGTATCAAAACAGAATAAAAAATAAATAAGAATGAAGAGTGCATGTACGTATCTGGTTAATTTGAAAGTCAATTTGAGGTTACTCTTCAAGATTTGTGGTTTTCTGCCAAGAAAATAATGGGTTACCTATTGAGATACAAAGATGTTTCATTATCTCTTAATTTGTAGCATGCATGCAGAAATATTTGATTACTTCTTTCACTTAATTTGAAAATAAAGTTAATTAATTAGCTTCATTTGATCCCCATAGCGTTTGACAAAGAGTACGTGTTAGTAAAGATATGCATCCAATCTGTTCTCATGCTAAGTGTAGCATAAGACTGGAAATGAGAGTATGTTGTGTTAAACGAAGTTTCTTTTTTCAAGTGAAGGAGAGAGGATTTGAAGTTTAGACTTCGTACAAAATTGTTCGTAGTCCAGTTACCGCCAATTGAAAAATAATTAGTTGGTGTATTCAATTAGTACGTATCACAACTAAAAAACCCAAGACAAAATTAATTCACGTATTCTTATTCAAGTATAAAGAGCGTGTAGAAATACCAAGACATCAAAAATCAGAGACAGATGGTAGAAATTGGAAGACGGCAGAACTACTTAAGTTGACAAGGGCGTTTGTCTCGTCTCCCTCCCTTGTACTTATTCTTCTGCATTATAATATAGTGTTACACACTTACACTACTATATTTCCATTATAATATAGTGTTACACTACTATATTTCCATTTGACAATTGATTTATTTTCCATCCATAGACGCACTGATTAGCACCAGAGACTTAGCATTAGATTACAGATCGAGGTGGAGGTGGAGGAGAGGCGCATCGAGTAATAGTCGTGTGGCCGGAAAAGGTTTTTTTGTTGATGGTTGAAGTGGCAAGACCAGGCTTAGGGACGTTGGTTTTCTCGTTATGTCCACCGGAAGGGACAGTACCCTTCTTCGACTCGATTAACATCATTTTCTTTTTCCTCATCATCATGGTCAAGTTTTCGGCAAAGGTTTTTTGGTTGATGGTTGAAGTGGCAAGACCATGCTTAGGGAGGTTGGTGTCCTCGTTATGTCCACCGGAAGGGACACTACTCCTCTTCGACTCAATTAACATCATCTTATTGTCCCTCATCATCATGGTCAAGTTTTCATCCTTCTCATTATGCAAGCCCCTGCCAGCCTCGGACAGGTGCATACTCGTGAGAAATAGCACAGTTACAACTGCCAAGAAAACACTAATTCCGAACCTCATGATGATGATGATGAAGATGATGACTTAGAATTAGGGTTGATTGTATTTTATCTCAAACAAGAAAAGGGTAGCAAGCAGTAGCTAGATAGGATTGAAACGACGAAGGATATATGGAAGGTTATTGTTATATACAACTTACATGGGTATTTATAGACACAATCTACATTGTCTTCAACCTTTTGTGGCCTGACTGGACTTTAAATTGTGGAAATTAAGGATTTGACTGGGTCAGAAAAAATGATCGACTTTGATATATCATACATCAGTATTCAAGTGTTGGTGGCACAAAGAATAAATCAAAATCAAACCATGTGGTTGCCGATCGATGGGGGTGAGTGCGTCTTGCTTATGTTTCAAGTTTGAAGTCATACAGCAGCAAAAACTGTGTTTTATTGACGCTGCAATCTGGTTTGAGCTGTTTGACTACCTCATTATCCATGGAGTAGCTAGTTTCTTCATTCTTGGCAGCACTGAAATTGCTTCGTCCGATCCATCATGCATTGAAAACGTTGAACTCAAACAAAGCTAGGTTGGTGGAAATGTGAATTGAATCCACACTCCGGCCTAAATGTCTCCCAGTTTGTCCCCAACAATTGCAATATTATAATTAAGCTTTATACAACAACAAACATTTGAAACTTCCCAGAAGGCCCGAGTTTCTTACATGCTCAGACCGTGGGCCGATAGACAGCAAAGTAATGCAACCCATAAATTAATCCATCGTCTCGTTTAACAAACAGAAGGAATAAAAAAGTAACAAAGGAATGTGCTCGATCGACTGGTGAAAGATCGAAAATGCTTTTGAATTACAAAATTTACCAAAGTATGAGTATGAGAGGATAATTTGTATAGACAATTCACAAATTGATGGGTAAATTACCTCCCTCCCGTACATTTTCACTTTACGGAGTTGTATAATAACAAAACATACATTGCGTCGCTCACTCACTACGAGAGACCAATAATAAGAGTTTCACAACCACCGGCCCCCTCTAGTCCAATTTCGTGCTTCTGCAGACAACCAATGAAATCTACAACTGAATATCACATATTGGAACACTTATACTCAAAACTATTCATTTTAAGTATTTGTGTTGCATGATAAATAATACCGCTTGAATAACTTTAGACATTGAAAGTATGGTAAGTAGCTGTCTATGTGAAAGTTGGAAGTTCTAATCACTTAAACCTAGAATTGGCTAGCTTGGATTATTACCTCGACTGAAAGGCTTAAACAATTACCCGGATTCTAGAGCTTTGATTCTGTGTACGTAGTTATTCTCATACTACTTAAAAAGAAGTTTGCCTCCTTGTACTCTTGCCTGGATGCAATGCAAGGAAGGAAACTGGATAATGAAAGTGGCATCATTTATAGCTAAGAGCATTAATATTTGCAAGAGAGGCTAGGGATGAAAACGCTAAGCCTCAGCTTATGTTCAATTATCACAAAGTTGTAGTCTAGCTCAACTGAGAGCCTTTAGTGTAAACCATTAACCAATCAATCAAACAAAACCATTTCTCTATACACCGCAAAATATATACTCACCACTTCTTGTGACTACATAATGAGTCTAGGTTTGTGACTTATACACATTGTACATGCATCTAGCTTTCCTTAGATTTAAGTCAAGTTAGAAATTATGAAATCTCAATTCTCATGAGTTTGACAATTCCTTTTATTTACCCCTTTACTATAATTTGTGTACTTTATACTTGTGCTTGAGGTGGGCGTAATGCTAACATCAGCCGAGCTCCCTAATTTCAAAAGACGGATGCCATAATTTACTCCAATAACTTCATTACAAGATACTTATTATATTGTCAAGTATGAATATTACAATCAACTATGACGTTAGACACTGACACATGTCTCTTATATCTCTCATACAACAAAACTGTCATTCATGTACGAATCCCTACATCATAGGCAACCTTACGTAAATCCTCAAGTCATGAACATTCAATCAAGAAAAACATTATACATAATATATGATAATCAGGATCATGCTAACTTTGAGCATCAACTCTGTAACTCTGTTCATACACTGTTCTCTGATTTTGAGCAATCTCGCTAACACAAACCTTGGTCTCTTTAGACTCGTTCAGCATTAAAATTCTCTGAATTAAAAAATTATTATTATTTTTACTAATAGGTTATTTTCAAAGATTATATACGTCAAAACGTGAAAGGTGGTCCGACTCGCATGTACATTGTGCCATTGTGGAAAGGAATATAAGCAAAAATATGACTTTGATATATATAATATTGTATTCATGAATCAAAATGGACTCTAATCTATGGCTTTGTGCACACATAGAACGTTTTTAATTACAATTGCAGGCATTTGGGGCACAAAGAATAAATCAACTCAAACCTGTGGTTGAGTTGACTTGCCTAGCCTATAGGAATGCCGTTTGAAGTCATACAAACCCTGTTGAATACTGCAATTTGGTTTGAGAATAATATCGACTTACCTCATCTTCAAGACTACTAATGTTTCGTCATTCTAGCTTCCTACACCAAATTGCTTCATCGATCGATCATGCTTTCAAACTTTTGAATGCAAACATGGATTGCTGAAAACGTGAATTGAACCGTAATGTGTCTCCCTAAATAAGGATATCCTTATTAGCGTACACCATATTGTCTCCCTTTTGGTCCCAAAATTAAGAACCCTAATGTGCTAATCTTTTACACCTGCCACAATCAATGCATGTGCATGATAAAATAATCAGACATCACAATCCAAATTAAATGGTAAGAATTGGAACAACCCAAACTTTTATAAACATATTGCAAGGTCTCACTTTCTCCATATTAAATAATATTTTCCATTCACACAAGATTCCACATGTATGTGAACAACTTATATTAGGTGACGTAAAACACAAATGAGCAGAAGACTTTCACATTTGGGTGAACCCGCACTTTGATACAAGACTTCATTTGTACGAACTACGTACAGAGAATTAATCAGAAACAAAGCATGTACCGTTGAGTTGACTTGCCGATTGGAATGTCTTACTTGTATGTCAAGTCTGAAGTCAACGGCAGCAAAACTATGCTAAGCGCTTGAATTTGATTACAGATTCACCACCTAATTTATTCGTCAAGACTACCTACTAGTAATTTCTTCATTTCTGGCTACACCAAATTGCGTCGTCGATCATGCATTGAAAATTTTGAAAGCAAACATAACTTGTTGGAAACGTAAATTGAATCTGCCGTGAATGTCTCCCCTTTTGGTCCCATAAAACTGCAAGGCTAAACCTCTACACACATACTTCGATACTTCCTAAAAGACTTCCTTTATTTAAAACACGACCGGAGTTTCTTACATGAGTAGCTGTAAAAACCTAAATAAGTTCTTCTATATAACAAAATTGTCATTTACTTCATATATCTCATAGAATGCAAAGTTTGCGTTTTTCAAAATTAGGTAATGAAGTTGTTCATGTATGCGGTTTTGGTGGCCGTGATGATAGTATTTCTATGAACAAGTCAAATGAGGCGTTGGTGTAGGCTTAAACGTACGTATATGCTCTGAAAAAGGGTACGTAATGCTAATCCTCCCTGCTTTCCTTCGACTATCAAGAAAATAGTCCAGGTGAGCACAACGAGGTTTCTAACGGAGCATCTACATTCCTTCAATTATCCGCTAACTGTTGCAGAAGGGCATGAAGGAATTGTGTCCTAAAACAATCATTTTGATGTAATTATTATTGTAATTATTATTATTCAAAAGGGCAAGTTTATTGTTCATTGCTTATATTTAATATTTGATTGAACAAGGTCCAAGGAATATGAGTTAAAGAGAAAGCAATCTAAAGAGTTAGATGTGTGAGACCTTTACTCTTTCACACTCTTATCCTAAAAGGTTCCTAGTCATAGGATTATCACTTGGACATTGATAATCCGGAAAGACTAGCACATACTATGTATGCTCAATATGGAGGATGATATGTCTCTTGTCATTTGTGTAGAGACATTAATACAAGTATGTGGGTGCTCTTAACTTAAAGAGTACACTGAACGCGATCATTAGAGTTCTTGTATGGAGTCTTACTTACATGTCAAACTTGAACTCTAAATTGCAATAATACAAATTAGTCCTTTGACCTGAGACACCATAGTTGTCTTATGAGTGAATGGATTATCTCTTGATGATGCAATAACATTGTGTCCCTTAATGGATATAATAGATGCATTCATTGGTATAATCAATTCGGTCATGGAGACATGTGAGTGTACAATAAGGAATCTCTATCCTTAAGTAAATAAGGTGTATGTTCAAAGATGTGATTCAATGAGTCTTTGGCCAAAGCATTGAATGAGATTAAAAAAGGAGTTTTTAATCACATTCTAAGAATCACATAAGAATGAAAATCACATTAGGGGATTGACATATCAATTCCATACCCCGATGATGTGATTTAGAACATAGTGTTAGAGAAGGACCGTATTGTATTGTAATTCCAATTGAATAGGTTCTTTGTCATTCTACATTAACTAGGGTAGTCATGATATGTTGCAAGACGTCACTCATGACTTGTGAAGTCCCCGAGGATTAATAAACATTTATAATCCTAATAACAAGGGAGAATCAAAAATGGAGTTTTTGATTCGTAAACAAAATAGAATGGTTTCTATAAACTTCACTGCCTTGTTAATTAGAACCTAAGAGATCGCACACCATATAAGTGGATCCTTGAGATTGTATATGAAGAAGATTAAACAAGAGTTGGTTATGACCAAATAATTAATTAGATTTATTATTTGGACATAATTAGGTTTTTCGGGTAAAACCGAACCTATTGGGCCTAAACGATTGTCGGGCTTTTCGTGTGGACTTGGGCTTCACTAAATGAGATTTAAATGAAAGCCCAAGACACATTTTTAGTGCCCAATAACAAGTATGGACCAGCCAAAATATTGGCTTTATGAAAGTCAATATTTTCTTTTAGTAATTGGAGTTATTTCCTATTATATAAAAGTGAAAGCATGGACAAAGAGAATAAGTGTGTCTCCACACTATTATTTTCAGATTTGAGAGAGAGAGAGAGAGAAAGAGTTCTTTCTTGGTCCATTACAAAATTAAAGGAAAGAAGAACACTTGCATAATTTCTTCTTTTCTTTCATCTTTCTTCATCTCTTGATTCACTTGGTGAAGATCCTTAGAGGCCATATCCTTTTGTGGCTTTACTTGTTACATCAAAGAGAAGATTACAAGCACAAGAAGGAGTACAAGAAGGAGTTCTTAATCCAAGGTGCTTCAAGGTGGAGGAAACACACACAAGGAGAGATCAAGGAGAGGAACTTTGGTGGTTCACTTGGATCGGATTAAAATCACGCTCCAAGGGTGAGTAGAACATAAACTCCCTCTTTGTTCTTCCTTACTATGCATGCTATGTTTATATACATATCACAATAAGCCAAGATCATGGGTTAAAGGAATGGATTTTATGTTTAGTTAGTAGTTTAATTGTTAAACTAATTCCGCACTAATTAAAAAGTTTTGAAATCCATCCATTCCTTCAGGGCAGCCCTCTCTTAGAAAAAGGGACACCAACATTCCCTAAGGTTATTAATGTAACACCAAGTATATAAAGAAATGTAACACCAAGTATATAAAGAAAATTCCTTTATTGATATATGTAAGAAAATTCCTTTATTGATATATATGTAAGGAAAATTCCTTTATTATATGTAAGGAAAAGTATATGAATTTGACAGGAATGTAACGCCAAGTATATAAAGAAAATTCCTTTATTGATATAGCAAATATCACTGTACAATCATAACCACAATCGTAACCGGATATTAAGAAATCAAGTTCTACTATGGCCTATGGGAAGGCCATATACAATTCACTTTCTCTCAGTACAACAAAATAACGGGTTCCATTGTCTTTTGGTTTCCTGGAAATTGTTTTCTGAGAGTGCATTCTCTTCAGGATTGCTGTAAAAACCTCCTTCTCCTGCATTGCAAACCGAAATATGAATAACAATTACAACATTTATAGTATCCAATATTTGTATACGTATGTTCCCTCAAACATAATTCAACTCATTGTTCTACAAACATGTATATAGGAGATAAACTAGAGAAGGCATCACACAAAGTATTCATTAATGAAAATTTGATTCCCCTAGGAATTAGCTTCAATGGAAACCATTTTAACATGTGATCGATATTTCAGAGAGGCTTTTATATAGGGAAAAGTACTAAGTTTTTGGTTGATGTAAAAATAAACTATTATATGCAGTAGTATAAAACATTGAGAGATCATACTGGCCTCTTTTGACCGGAGTCTTCCTGGAAAGTTATTAAGAAGATCACGTACGGTGATTGGTAACTGTTGCATCAAAACAGCCCTGATTTCTTCTTCAGTGACAGGACTAGCAGATGCAGGCTCTTCTTTGACAGAAGGTTTTTTACCCTGATTAAATCCCATAGAAATGAATATCATCATAAGTGAGCTTGTGGGTTTCAGGCTTCCAAACATAATTGAAAAAAAAAAAAAAAAAAAACTACTGAACCACTTGCATTTTCAGTCTTCGCCTTCTTGTGAGGTGCACGGTAGATGCCTTGGCTTCATCATCATTACTTTTTCTCTTTCCCTTGGAGGTAGATGGGGTTGTTGAGAAGTTCCAGAAGGCACTGCTTTTAGGGGACCCTTGTCAATAACATCATCCATCTGCGGCAAGGCATTAAGAAAAGAGCAGTGAGTAGAGAGAGATGTGATGCAATACAGTGCAAAACAGTGAAATACTAGTTGATACATATACCAAGTTAGTAGCTTATCAACATAAATGCATCTCACTTTTCAAAATGCACTTGACGCTAAAATATATTGATAGTTTGATACCATTTGTGCAGTGCAGTTCTTAAAAGACAGCAATAGGCTAAAATTAGACACCCCAAAGTAAATAACTTACATCATCATCCCCATCGGCATTGTCATTGTCAGCGTCATCGTCATCCTCTGTATCTGACTTATTCAGGCGCCCAAGCAGCTTCTTTAACTCGTTTCCGGATTTGCTCAGTCTGCCATCTTCATCATTGTTATAATCTTCATCATCATCTTGCATAAAAGGTACAACAAAATGCTCATAGAACTGTAATCTGTACATGCTCTACCACTGTGGCACCAAATACATTGTGGAAATAGCATAGAGAAGTGAAACCATAATAAGGAAATCAACAGGCAATATGATCAATAAGAATAATCTACAGAAAGTAAAGCTCAAACTTGAACACATAATAGCACAAGGCAGGCATTATCAACATTACAACATGCAGAATGAAGATAGAAAGAACCTTCAATTTGCTTGCTATTAATATTATCTTAATCAAATTAGCTCTTGTAGCAGTCAACATCACAGAGAACTCAAGACCAATTTGAAGATTTTTTTTGCATAATAAAAAACAATTGCAGGGCAACAGCTTACAACTAAATGCCTCTCCACTTTCTTTGGTGTTTTGTTCTGTCAATTCCATAACTTATCTAATATAAAGATGTCTGCTAAGAAAACTTGTTCCTCCTTTAGTAATTAACTCATGCCTTATATCATCTTGAGAAGGATATACTTACTAGTAAGCCAACTACAAAAGAGAAGAGAGGACAACATACAACACAACACATCCCAAAGTAACCTCAAATTAAACAATGTGCAAACAAACCTGCTTAAGTTTTGGTGGAGCTGGAACCTCGGTTGCAAAGTCTTCTATTTCCTCAGGACTATTTTCATCATTCCGCTGAAAATTTCATCATGCTCCCAGTCATCACCTACAACAAATGAAAAATAAAAAAATGTGAACACTACAGTGACTACACTGATTACTATCCTTTGATATATAACAACTGAAGTATGAACAAGACAAATGTTTACCCTTCTCATCAAAGTCATCATCTCCACATGCACCTTCATCATCATCTTCACATGACTCTACATCTATTTTTTCTTCCTCCTTCTTTCTCATCTTCGTCCCTTTTATGTAAGAAATTTCATTCATCATCGTCATCATCACCAGTTTCATGTTTGCTGTCACCGTCACCAAACTTCTCCACATTACCATATGCAACAGCTCCGTTAGTTGCAGCTTTCAGTATCCTTCTTTCATGTCCATATTGCTTCTTTTTCTTACTGTTCATCTTATCTTCGGCTTCCTCCAAAATAAATTGCTTATACGTACTGTGCTACCTTTTTAAAGTTGAACCTAGGAAAAATTATCAAAACAGAGTTTGTTTTGATAAGTAAATGGATAAACCAATTCAGCAATAATCGATGACTTAAACAAAAGTAATGAGCTGGGAAAATGATGAAGGGTCATCTGTTGAGACAACTAGCACAACTATTCCTAGTGCACAAGAATTAAATGACTATAGTTTGGCAAGAGACTGGTCAAGGAGGGAGATTAAGAGGCCTATCAGGTTCCAAAAAAAATAGAGTTGTGTTAGCCCTTGGAAATCTGATAGTTGTTTGAGTTGTGCTAGGAACTTGTTATCAGCATTTATGTTTCTTTAAAGCTGTGTTTTCTCTCCTTCCTATTATATGTAAGAAGAATGTCTCAGTAGTTTTTTTTTTTTTTTTTAAATCAATTGAATGAAATACAGAGCTTGAAGCTACTGTTCCAGAACACTCGAGCTAAGAATATATTCTCAGTAGGTGATCTGCATCAGAAAATTACAAGCAATTCTAACAAACATAGGTCAGTACAGTGTGCGCTACATACCAAGAACCAGCAGGAATAGCAGAAATCTCCTTTCCTTCCGGTATTATTAGGTAGTAAGCTGCAGACAGTTCTTCAGGATCCCCTTGGTACAGACTCTGCCTATTTGCATCCTCCAAGATATTTTATTTCTGAGCAACTTATCCTGCTTAATGAAATAAGATTCTAAATACAAGTAATTAACCGACCAAAAAATAAAACAGAAGCGGTATGTAAAAGCCATGAAACGATACTATCTCAACAAAAAATGATACAAAACCATAACACACTGCACAATACATAACAAACCTAAAAGTGGCAAGTACCTACAATGCAATGCACTTATCACACAGACGCTACTATTAGTATTGGTGCTACTGCTGTAATCAATATAAGTCTAATCTATAAAAACCATGCTGTTGTAAAACTAACATAGAAAGTGTTTCAGAAAATGGAGAGAGCTTTGCTTCTAAGAACTTGAGAGAGAGAGAGTTTAGATGCAGATAATAAGTGTAGTATTTTCTGTTTTTCTCTTCATAACATGGATGAGAAATGGACTACATATAGTGGAAGATAGGGAACATGTAGCCTAAAGTCCTCCATAAAACAAGGACCCCTAAAGTCCTCCATAAAACAAGGATTCCTAAAGTCATCCATAAAACATGGAAAGGGTAAGCCTATAACAACATAATGATTTACCCTATATCTATTTACATGATATAGCCATAATGATTTACAACACTCCCCCTTGGATATTTCATGTCAATAGTGTTGCATGGGTTGTGCGCTTCTAAGTTGTCTCATCAAAAACCTTGCCAAGTAATAAAAACCCTGTGGGAAAAAAACAACCTTGGTCGAAGGAGAAAAAGAGCACAACGCGTATGAGTGTGGAGTAGTAATATCACAGCTTCGGAGATAAGTGGAGTCTTCTTATTAGCATCATAAGTAGGTAGTATGTCTACGAGAGGGATGCATTTAGATTTGCTACACCAAAACCTTGCCCGGTAAACCCAGTGGGAGAAACCCGTGGTCGAAGGGAAAAGATGAGCAAATGCATATATGTCAAATCAAAGCATCTTCAGGATGTAGTATAAGTGGGGTGACCATTCTAAAGATGTGCCTCGTTAAAACCTTGCCAGGTAACAAAACCCAGTGGGACAAAATAACCCTGGACGAAGGACGAAAAGAGTACACGATGGTCAAGTGTATATGCTTCGGGATACTCCCCCTGAAAATTACATGTTAGGTAATTCAGATAGTTTACGTAGACCAATACCTTGAACATGCTTCTGGAATGTAGACTTTGGTAGTGACTTGGTAAAGAGGTCTGCACGATTATCTTCAGATCGAATCTGCTTGACTTCAATCTTCTGATGCTCCTGTTGTTGCTGATTGAAGAAGAACTTCGGTGCAATATGTTTGGTGTTGTCTCCTTTGATGAAACCCGTCTTCATCTGCTCTATGTAAGCAGCATTATCCTCGTAGATAATGGTTGGTTCATCAGTGGTGGAATGCAGTCCACATGTGCTTCGAACATGCTTTGTAACGGCTCTTAGCCATGTACATTCACATACTGCTTCTTGAAGAGCTAGTATCTCAGCATGATTCGAAGAGGTAGCAACAAGTGTCTATTTCGTAGACCTCCAAGAAATTGCAGTATTCCCAATGGTAAAGACATAACCAGTTTGGGAACGTGCCTTGTGCGGGTCTGATAGATAGTCTATATCAGCATATCCAACAAGGCGAGCATCATTCTGAGGATCAAGGGGGTTTGATCCATTCCTTGATGCGTAGGGATAGAATAAGCCCATATCCGTTGTACCTCTAAGGTAGCGGAAAAATGTCTTTCATGCCATTCCAGTGGCGGCGTGTTGGCGCAGAGCTATATCTAGCTAACAAGTTCACATTGAATGAGATGTCCTATCTAGGGCATTGAGCCAAGTACAATAATGCGCCTATTGCACTTAGATATGAGACTTCTGGTACCAATATCTCTTCGTTATCATCTGCAGGACGATACGGTTCTCTCTAGACTTCAGACGACCATGGGTGTGCTTGCTTTTATCCTCATTAAAGCATCTTAACATCTTCTGGATGTAATTTGGTTGATGGACCAAAATTTCATCTGCACTGTGCTCGGGCTCCAGGTCGAGACAATAATTTGTTCTCCCAAGGCCTTTCATCTCAAATTCCAACTTCAGGTGCTTTGCGGTTTCCTTGATCTCTTCAGGAGTATCGATCAAATTCATGTCATTGACATAGACCGCCACAATTCTAAACTAGGAACTTGTTTCCTTAATAAACACGCATGGGCATAGTTTATTATTCACATATCCCATCCTGATTAAATATTCACTTAGACGGTTATACCACCTCCGTCTGGATTGTTTCAATCCATAAAGTGAACGCCTCAAAACTAATGGAGAGCGTGTTCCGTGGTCTAGAACTATTTGCATCGGGTATATTAAGTTCTTCAGGAACTTTCAGGTATATTTCTGTATTATGATCCCCCTAGAGATAAGTTATGACCACATTCATAAGCTGCATATTCAGTTTTTCGGAAACTACCAAATTGATAAGGTAGTGGAACGTTATGACGTTCATTACGGGAGAACACGCGTCCTCGTAATCAATCACAGGGCGTTGAGAAAATTCTTGCGCCACTAGACGAGCTTTGTGTATCACAATCTCATTTTTCTCATTACGCTTCCTTATAAATACCCATTTAAATCCTACAGGTTTAACATGGTGAGGTGTGGGAACGACAGGTCCGAACACTTTTCTCTTTGTCAAGGAATCTAATTCGACCTGGATTGCTTCTTTCCATTTTGGCCAGTCGTCTCTACGTTGACATTCATCAATAGAGCGAGGTTCGATGTCATCGCTAGTTATAATTTCGGTAGCTACCGCGAATACAAATATATCATCGATGATAATCTCATTCCGATTCCAAATCTCACTTAAGCATGCATAGTTTATCGAGATTTCTCTATTCTCGTGAGTGGGTTCAGACGTTGGAGCGTCCCCCAACGTTGTCTCTTCTAGGACGGACCCATAATCTGGAATTATCTCGTGAGATGGATCAGTTGACATCGCGATGTCTAGTGGATTCGTTTGTGCGGGTTTTACCCTCTTCCGGGGATAGGAATCCTTCGAACCTAATGGTCTACCTCGCTTCTGGGCAGGGACATGTGACTGGTTAGCCGCCATGGTCGTACCTCGTCCATCCGGGACAACGCGTCCTACAGGGACATCTATTCTTGCAGGCACATTTGCAGCAGGTATATGTGATCTCGTCACTTTAGCTAGATCAGAGAAAGCGTCTGGCATATTTTGGGCTACACTTTGTAGATCTAGAATTCTCCGCACTTCACTATCGCATTGTGCGGTTCGGGGATCGAGATGAGACATAGTGGGGACATTCCACGTCAATTCACGTCGTTCATCAGGAACGGTAACGTTCTTATCTCCCCCTAACGGCGGGAAGACTGTCTCATCAAAGTGACAATCTGTAAACTCTCCGGCATTATCAGGTCTTATGGACTTTATGGGATAATCCGAGTGGTGATCCACAATTTCATGATCTGGGCGAGAGTTTAGCAAAAGCAGCATTTTCTTGTGGACAATAGTGTAACATGTGATCACTTTGTCGATACATCAACCACAACCATGAAATATTTAAATTGTCCGCATGGTGGTTGGAAAGGTCCACAAATTTTCCTTGCATTCTGTGCAGAAAAATGGTGTGTGTATATACTAGTCTTTGCACATGATGGTCTAGAGTTTAACATTCCTAACGAGCAAGTTTGGCGTAATGTGTTACTAAACACAGGACCCTTATTCAGAAGGGGATGCCCGTGTGATAAGTTGAGGATACGGTGCATCATACTTTGACCTGGGTGTCCCAAATGGTCATGCCATAGCAAGTAGTTGCTCGAATTGGTTAGCTTCTGGCTAACAAATTTCAATTTCTCCAATATACGCTTCTGGCCGCACATTCAGAGGTTATGCAAAGATATTACACTCATTTTTCTTAGGGGTTTCAACGTGATAAATGTTGGTTCGAATATCCTTAATACTCAATAACGTTCTTCTGGAACGTGGAGAATATAAGGCCTCATTAATGGTAAATTCAGTACCATTGGACAACATAAAGTGGGCTTTGCCATAGCCCTCTATCAGGTTGGATTGGCCTGATATGGTTGTCACAGAGGTATGCATGGGCAATAAGTTTGAAACATATCTCCGATCTCGGAGTATGGTGTGCGTAATAGCACTTTTAACCGGACAACAAACTTCCCCACAGAATATGCCTATTCATTTATTTAATTCAATGGATCACATGTATGAATAAGTTTATTGAATTAAATATATTCGAACATAACCACATTTCTATAATCCAAAATAATTGAAAACATAAATCACCAAAATCCGAAGATATGTTTCATTCATTAAGATGAAATAGATATGGCACAAGGGGCCAATTATACCCATGTCTTCGAGTTCTAATCCTCGGTATGTTCAGTAACTGCCTGAAAATCCATGATCTCTAGTGTGGAATCGATAGAAAATGACCCTTTAATAAAGTTGGTATTTCGAGTTCTGCGACTGGCGTAATACTCATCTACTGCTTAGGCTATCGCACAACAGGTGCGGGACCAGCAGTCAATTCCTCCACATTGATAACAAAGATCATGCTGATCGATTCTGGTGGCAGCGGGCCGGACCAGTGTTCCTTTCAACTCGGGCTTGCTGAGTTATGGCATCATGGTTCCTACCACGTGGGCCTTGGCCACGTGGAGCCTGATTACATGGCCTCTTGGGCTTTGGCCAAGTGGCAGACGGTCATATGGGCTAATTTCGTTCTGCCAATCATGTCTTGCTTCAAGCAAGAAAATGGTCATTTGATGGTGAAAGTGCTCTTCTAGAGCGACCCAAAGAATCTGTGTATCCTCTTCATCGGATACTCAACTTGGAGTGTTTTCTCCATATGTTTCCTTTGAAAATTATGGCACTCATATTAAAAGCCTCAATGACGACATTGTTAGCATTGATTGTTGATCTCATCTTCTTTGCAGTTAGATGAATTATCACATCTTGAACCACTTTAGATAGTTTCTTCCGGAAACCTCCAAAGAAACAAAGTCAAGTTTGTTGAGATTTGGTATTTCTTACAGGAAAGGAACAAATAATCTTAGTGCTTTGGGTAATATCGTCCATAAGCAACTAATAGGAACTTCAGGTTCTATAACATGGTATGAAAAATCGGATTAAACATGTAAAATCTACTGGTTTTATCATGTGTGGTGAATTTATGAAGGAAACTTCAAGTTTCTTAAATGGCATTATCGAAACTACAAGTTCGATATGTGTATGAACTACTGGTTCATTTAGAACTTCTAGTTCATTAGGTACCTGCATTTTCTACACATATATTCTAGTGCGAAAATTTAGACAAGTAACACAATAATATTGAATAGAGCAAATTGAAATAATATCTCACAAATTGGATAAATGGAAATCACAAATCAATTGAGATATTAATTGCATGCTAGTAAAATAACATATTAATTATCACACAATTATGTGAATAAATGCTTCTGGCAATTAATTACACATATTAAATATGGTGAATCTATTTACAATATCAAATCATTTTTCCTTTTATTTGATTCTGCTGGACCAAAGGAGTGGGCTTGATAGTGAAGCCTATCGGGCTTAGTCTGCGGGCTTGTGACCCGGCCTTTCATGCGTAATTTAAATGGTGTGTGAGGCCTGCTGGGCTGCTAGGTCCCGCAGAGGGAGAGTGGGCCTGCTGGGCTCAAGCTGGTCTGCCAAGGAATGAAAAGTTATTACTCAACCCTTTTGGTAACTCCAATTAAATACGACCAGGTAAGAGTATGAGGTTTGGGTGGAGCGAGGCTCTCTTAAGTACACAGCCTCATTGTATCTTGCCTAGACATCACATCGAATTGGGTGAGCCTACTTGGAAAGATTCATAATATTTCAGTGTTGTCAAAACTACAGGTTCGATACTATATGTGAACTTCTGGTTCAATATTTATGTATGAAATTTTGGTTCAATGTTTATGTGTGTGAACTTCCGGTTCGTTAAGTACCTGCATTCCGCACATATATATTCTAATGCAAAGAATTTAAGCGGGTAAAATATTTAAATTTAATATGAGCAGGTAACACCACAAAACATTATCATAATGAATAATGAAGGAAAGATGTATCATTATCACAAAGTCCAAACAAGTATATATAAATATTTGCCACAATATACATGAACTGAAGAAGTTGATAGCTAAATTAAAAGCTACTGATTTTCCTTTTTTCTCATTCAATTATGCCAATTATAGTGCAAGAGAAATAAGTGTCTCTCATAGAGGATTAGGTTAAACTAGATGCTTCAACAAAAGTCATAAATCATGACTGCAGTTCTTACTGAACAACAGTCGAAAGACGAACTGAAACACTAAGCAAAACTACCCAGAAAAATATGAAAATTTACAGAGATGCAGTAAACACACAGGGGTTCCAGCATACAAAATTTGGTGAGTTTTGGAGTTGATTTACTATTTCAAATAAATACTGGAACACAGAGAACAGAAGGTAAAATGAAACAGCAAAATCGGTTTTTGTTTGGAAAAACCTACTTGGTTGTAGAGCTGGTAGAGTGAAGTTGATTGAATGATGAACTGCCTCTTCTCTGCAACCCAAGAGTTATTCACCTCTCCTCTTGTCAATCTGCAATCCAAATCGTAGAGCTATTCGTGCTGATAACGTGTTGTAAAACTAACATAGAAAGTGTTTCAGAAAATGGAGAGAGCTTTGCTTCTAAGAACTTGAGAGAGAGAGAGTTTAGATGCAGATAATAAGTGTAGTATTTTCTG
Organism: Rosa rugosa; assembly: GCF_958449725.1. Taxonomy (NCBI): domain Eukaryota; kingdom Viridiplantae; phylum Streptophyta; class Magnoliopsida; order Rosales; family Rosaceae; genus Rosa; species Rosa rugosa. Next base: position 42,938,188 of record NC_084822.1, on the reverse strand, counting down.
TTTTTCTCTTCATAACATGGATGAGAAATGGACTACATATAGTGGAAGATAGGGAACATGTAGCCTAAAGTCCTCCATAAAACAAGGACCCCTAAAGTCCTCCATAAAACAAGGATTCCTAAAGTCATCCATAAAACATGGAAAGGGTAAGCCTATAACAACATAATGATTTACCCTATATCTATTTACATGATATAGCCATAATGATTTACAACACATGCAAGTAATAAGCAAATTTTCCCAAAAAATGAAACGCACAGGGTCGTGTGTTTGCAGTTGCTTCCATATAATTCCGACGGCCTGAGCAGTAAATCTGTAGACATCCTCTTCCCTCCTTCAAATCCACACAGTAAATTTTCAAAATTCCAGAGCAAAATCCTTTACTTTAATCTAGGTTAAAAGGAAAAACTGGGTTTTACGTTTAGGGGGCCGAATATACCGAGTGGCTCTTGGGGCACCGGATCTGCAAATGAATCCGGAAGGCCTATAACTGACCCGGCCCAGTTCTTATTTTTCTCCATAAAACAAGTAATCCAAATCCAACAAAGGAAAAGAAAACCCAAACTACCTAGGAAACGCGGCTGGGAGTTTATATGTAAATCTATGTTGCATCTCTCTGTCCTCTCTCTGAAGTTGTGCTCCATTATTTCTTATCGAGTCATTTTTTCTTCAAAGTTAATTATGTTCACTCTCGGCAAAGTGCTGATAGTTTTCTGGGAGGATTTTATTGCTGGTTTTTGGAAATCACAGCGGCCAAAAGCTGATAAATTTCCTCTTCTTATGCATCCAAAGAAGAAGGATGCTGCATTGGTTGAGTTGTACAGCCTTACAGAAGGTCAGGTAGTTTGTAAACTTAATCTCCCCGAAACCAAGGGTAAGGTCTGCTTTTCTTCTTTAGGTTGGCTGGTGACAGTATCGAAAGATGAAGGAGTTCTCACATTTAATCTGCTACATCCATTAAATCGTGCCAAAATTAAGCTTCCAGATGGAAGGACTGGTTTGCTGCAGTATCCCCTCGAGGACATATTGAAGTTTGTGTTATCATCGAATCCTTCAACATTTGATTTTATAGTCATGTTTCATTCAAATAGTAGTTTGTGTTTAAGGACAAGCAAAATTGACAGAGAGAGAGAGGGAATAGAGATTCAAGTGTGTGTTTTATTTCATTCAATAGGAGGTATTTATAGGGATACATTTGAAGTAAATAATTATACAACTTGATGGCATCTTCATTTGTAGCCTTCCATTGTGGCATCTCCATTTGCAGCTCCACATTGTGGTTTGTGATGATGATTGCCACACTTGTTCCCCATTGGCATAAAGCTTGACTCACAAGTCACTATACCTATGCTATTCACTCAAATACTTATCTTATACATGACATAGACATTTTATACAATGAACAATACAACATGTTTCATATATACTACAACACTCCCCCTTGGATATTTCATGTCGATAGTATTTGTCTAAGCCGTGCGCTTCGAAATTGCCTCGTTAAAAACCTTGCCAAGTAATAAAACCCTGTGGGAAAAAACAACCTTGGTCGAAGGAGAAAAAGAGTGCAACGCGCATTAAGTGTGGAGTATGTTTCTAGATACTCCCCCTGATTTATTCTCCCCCTGAAGATCATGGGAGTTCGGATAACCTTCTTAATCCGATGCTCTTCACATGCTTCTCGAAAGGGGTTTTTGGTAGCGACTTAGTAAATAAGTCCGCTACATTATCCTCTGATCGGATTTGATTTACTTCAATGTTTAGAAGTGTTTGCTGTTGCTGATTGTAGAAGAATTTCGGTGATATATGTTTAGTATTGTCACCCTTGATGAAACCTAATTTCATTTTCTCAATACAAGCTGCATTATCTTCGTAAATGCATGTAGGTTTATCTGTGGTAAACTTCAAACCACAAGTTCCTCGAATGTGTCTATTTATAGACCTTAGCCATATGCATTCACGCACAGCTTCATGTAGAGCAATAATCTCTGCATGATTTGAGGAAGTAGCGACAAGGGTCTGTTTTGTAGATCTCCAAGATATCGTCGTGCTTCCCATGGTAAAGACATAACCTGTTTGGGAGCGACCTTTATGGGGGTCAGAGAGATACCCCGCATCAGCAAATCCCATCAAAACATTATTTTTATTTTGATGGAGGGGAGGAGGATTACGTCGGTCACCATTGATGGTGTCGCCGGCGTCTACATTACGGAAGGTGGCTTTTTGCCTCATGGGGTCTGATCTCATGCTTCCGTCTTTTCTTTTCTCTTTGTAGGGATAAAACAAGCCCATATCAATCGTACCCTTTAAGTATCGAAAGATTGTCTTTATGCCAATCCAATGGCGGCGTGTTGGCGCAGAACTATGTCGAGCTAACAAGTTCACTGCGAATGAGATATCCGGTCTTGTGCATTGAGCTAAATACAATAATGCGCCTATCGCACTTAGATAGGGTACTTCAGCCTCTAATAATTCTTCGTCCTCATCCCTTGGACGAAACGGATCTTTTGTGGGCTCAAGACTTCGGCCGATCATGGGAGTACTTACAGGCTTTGCTTTATCGTCATTAAAGCGCCTTAGTAATTTTTGAGTATATGCTGACTGATGGATCATAATCCCATCACTACGGTACTCGAGTTCTATTCCGAGGCAAAACCGTGTTTTCCCAAGATCTTTCATCTCAAACTCGGATTCCAAATATTTAGCAGTTTCTTTTAACTCATCTAGAGTTCCAATTAGGTTCATGTCATCGACATAAACTGCTACAATTGCAAATCCGGAACTTGTTCTTTTAATGAACACGCAAGGGCATATTTCATTGTTAACATATCCCTTTCCAATCAAGTAGTCACTTAGACGGTTATACCACATCCGTCCGGATTGTTTCAATCCATATAGTGAGCGTCTTAATTTTATTGAAAACGCGCTCCGTGGTTTAGAGCCACTTGATTTTGGTAATTGAAGTCCATCAGGAACCTTCATATATATCTCTGAATCTAGATCCCCATAGAGATATGCTGTAACCACATCCATAAGCTGCATGTCAAGTTTTTCGGAAACTACCAAACTGACAAGGTAGCGGAATGTTATAACGTCCATTACGGGAGAATATGTCTCCTCGTAGTCGATTCCAGGGCGTTGTGAGAAACCTTGTGCCACAAGGCGGGCTTTATATCTCATCACCTCATTTTTCTCATTACGCTTTCTAACAAAGACCCATTTATGGCCAACAGGCTTTATATTTGGTGGTGTCAGCATTATAGACCCAAATACCTGTCTCTTTGTTAGTGAATCCAATTCAGTCTGGATCGCATTTTTCCATTTAGGCCAATCCGCTCTTCGTTGACATTCTTCAACAGAGCGAGGCTCGATATCATCATATTCTATGATTCCTTTTGCAACATGATATGCAAACGCATCATCAATTGCCATAGAATTTCTATCCATCATCTCATGTACACTATTGTAATTTATGGAGATTTCTCTATTCTCTGGAGTTGGTTCTGACATTGGAGCGTCCCCCAATGATGTCTCTTGGACATAACCATAATCCGGAATATTCTCGTGAGATGGATTATTCATATCTATGATTAATGGATTATTTTGTGCCAAACTCGCTTTCTTTCTTGGGCGAGAATCCATCGAACCTATAGGTCTCCCGCGCTTCCTGGCAGGAGCCATGGGCCTAGCCAATGTGTCACCCATAGAGGGAACGTTGGCGCCATTCTCATGTATTTTTGAGATGGCACTATGTCTTTTAGGGACATCAATCCTTGCAGGTATATTTGCAGCAGGTATGTGTGATCTCGTCACTTTAGCGATATCAGAAAATGCATCAGGCATCGATTCTGCTACGTTCTGAAGATCGAGAATTCTCTGCACTTCTTTTTCAGATTGTGCGGTTCGGGGATCAAGATGGGACAAAGTGGGGACAAACCACGACAATTCCTGTCCTTTTTGATGAACATTAGTGTTCATGTCTCCCCCTAAAGGCGGGAAGACTGTCTCATCAAAGTGACAATCCGCAAATCTAGCGGTAAATAGATCACCTGTCAAGGGTTCTATGTAGCGGATTATGGTTGGAGAGTCATAGCCAACATAAAGGCCTAATCGTCTTTGAGGACCCATTTTAGTGCGCTGTGGTGGCGCAATTGGCACATAGACTGCACACCCAAATATGCGTAAATGTGAGATATTAGGCTCATACCCAGTTACCATCTGGGACGCAGAAAAAGGTTGGGTGGCAGTGGGCCTTAGACGAATAAGCACAGCTGCGTGTAATATTGCATAGCCCCAAGCAGAAATAGGGAGATTGGTGCGCATAACCAATGCCCTAGCAATCATTTGAAGTCTTTTAATGGCAGCTTCTGCGAGACCATTTTGGGTATGTACATGAGGGACAGGATGTTCAACCTCGATCCCAATGGACATGCAATAATCATCAAAAGTTTTTGATGTAAATTCCCCAGCATTGTCAAGACGAATTGACTTAATGGGATGATCAGGGTGGTGAGCCCTTAACTTAATGATTTGTGCTAGGAGTTTAGCAAATGCAGCATTTCTTGTGGATAAGAGCATGACATGTGACCAACGTGTCGATGCATCAACCAACACCATAAAATATCTAAATGGTCCGCAAGTTGGATGTATAGGTCCACAGATATCACCTTGTATTCTTTGCAAGAATGGTATATTTTCTTTAATGTCTTTTGCATAGGATGGTCTCGATCCTACTTTTGCTAAAGAGCAAGCTTTGCAAAACGAATGATATGCTTCAGAAGTAATTCTTTGAACCTTTCTTTGGTTCGTACTTCCTTTTGTTTTAAAGAATGGATGTCCGTGTGAAGTTTTTAATATACGGAGCATCATATCTCGACCTGGGTGTCCCAAACGGTCGTGCCAAAGTTTGTATGTGTCGGAATCCCATAAATTTTCATTCATGACATGGTTGGGTTCAATGACTCTAATAGTGGTTGCGTACAATCCACTAGAGTGACACATGAGTTTCTCTAATACTCGTGTATTTCCGTAGTTATTAGAGGTGATGTAAAGGAACTCTTGTCCATTCTCACAATGTGTTTTCACATGAAAATCATTGGCTCTTATATCTTTAAAACTTAATAGGGTTCTTCCAGCCCTTGGAGCATATAAAGCTTCGGCGACATTAATATTTGTGCCATTCGGCAATAGAAATTGAGCTGGTCCACGACCATGAATCAATTGAGATGGTCCTGCCATCGTGGTCACTGAAGATTGACTAGGCGTCATCCATAAGAATAATTGCCTATGTCGTAATATAGTATGTGTGGTGCCACTATCAAGAAGGCATTCCAATTCTCCCGAAGACATACTGAAAAAATAAAGTTCGGAATATTAACACATGTCAATGACATTGATAATGCGATACTTTATTAATAGGGAAAATAGTCAATGATTACATCAAAGTTTCCAAAGTTTATTCCAATATAAAATCAAACTTTATACAAATTGTAATTGCTCAATCCGTTTGGTAATTCCAATAAAATATGACCAGGTAAGTAGAGAGATGTTGGTGGAGCGAGGCTCGCTTAAATACCCCGATCTCAATTACTTGCCTAGACATCATACTTCATTGGGTACGCCACATGAGAAAGAGTCAATTCAATTGTTATTTGACTAAGGCACATTTGCCGTTTTATTGGAAAATAGAAAAGACTATTTTAATCAAAGTCTGCGGCATCCTCGTGCTTTTCATTTTCAGCTTTGAAGTCTTTTATGGTGAGAATAACATCTTCACCATCTTCTTCTTCAGCAAGGTGAGCTTCTTGCTCCCTCATTTCCCTGTACTCTTTGTAGCGTGTAGCTAGTTGAGTACTTGCTTGGCATTGCTTAAACCAATGCTCGATTGATCCACACCTATGACACACGTCATTGTGGTTGACTTTCTTTATTTGAGGTGCACGTTGTGGATATTCCCTAGGCGGGTTGTTGCTGCTACTACCACGGCGTATTATGCGACCTCCACGGCCCACAGTGTTACGGCCCATGGTGTTGTTATATTCTCTTTTCTCACGTGTGGAATTGCCACCACGTGTGCTCGCTCCAAAGTTGCGGTTTCCTTCCTTATTGGGGCGGTTGTATGGACCCATTCGTCCGTCATGTCCCCTGTTATTAGGGTATACATGCCCCTTATTAGTAGGGTACCGCTCCTTGCGCCCTTTCTTGGGTGCATTATAATTTGCCTCATGAACGCTTTTGGTTCCTACGGGCCTTGAATTATAATTCTTCACAAGGATATTGTCGTGCTTCTCAAACACCGACAAAATATTGATAAGCTCATTGAACTTCGTAAGTCGTCCAGCATTAAATTCAGTGCGATATTGCTTTGATAGTATAATTGCTGCGACGGGGAAGGTGGAGAGAGTTTTCTCAATTAGCTCTTCTTCTGTGAGAGGTTTTCCACAGAACTTCAGCATGGCTTTTAGCCGAAGAGCTTCTGAATTGTATTCAGCAACAGACTTGAAGTCGGAGAAGCGTATATTGTTCCATTGAACCTTCAAGTCAGGGAGGAGGGAATCTTGGATATTATCAAAGCGCTCTTCTAGCGCTACCCATAGGTCCCTTGCATCTTTGATGGACATATACTCTAATCTGAGTGCTTTGTCCATATGGCGTCGCATCAAGATAATTGCTTGTGCATGCTTTATGGGTGTTCGTTGGAACACAAGGCCCGCGTTTGGTGCCTGGATTATGGGCAATATCCCTTTTGATGTGAGATGGTTCTCAACGTCAGTTTTCCAACTATGGTAATCCGAACCAGTTGAGTCAAGGATTTGAAATTCGAGTCTAGGTTCATTTGACATCCTTGAAATATAAGAAGAAAAAGATGTATTAGTTTCGGAGTTTAAAACTTCCACGAAAAACTAAAACAATAAGATTTCCGAGCTATGCTACCAAGAAATCAATTTCCAAGAATATTTGGATTAGACCGAAACAATGATGTTTAATAGGGTCATAAGTCGATGCTTGCGGACGCTCTTAGTCCGAATATTATGAACACTCTTAGTTCATTGACTACGAACGCTCTTAGTTCGTTTAGCGTGAATTTCTATAATTCCGCTTTTTAATTGTAAGTTCCCAAAAAGAAAAAGGAGGAGAAAAATAAATAAAAACTCAAAAGCGGGAACTTTTAGTAAAGAATACCTTGAAATAGTGTTGTCGGAAATGACCGAAAAAGTTGCCCAAAAGTTGCCGGAAAAGTCACCGGAAAATGGCCGGAAAAGTCGTAGAAAAGTCGCCGGAAAAGTTGTCGAAAAGTCGCCGGAAAAGTGTCCGGAGAGTGGAAAGTTGTCGGAGAAGTGGCCGGAGAGTTGCCGGAAAGTTACTCGACAGATCTGTCGACAGCTGCTCGGCAGATGGCTCGGCAGCTGCTGCGCAGGTCCTCGGCAGGTGCTCGGCAGCTGCTGCGCAGGGGCTTCGGCAGGACTCGGCAGGTGCTGTCGGCAAGTCTCGGCAGGGGCTTCGGCAGGTGCTGCGCAGGGGCCTCGGCAGATCTCGGCAGCTGCTGTGCAGGGGTCTCGGCAGGTCTCGGTAGCACTTTGGCAGGGGCTCGGCAGCACTTCGGCAGGACTCGGCAGCACTTCGGCAGGGGCTCGGCAGCACTTCGGCAGGACTCGACAGCGGTCCGGCAGCGGTTCAGTTTTTCCGGTGGCCGGTTCAGGCGGTTTCCGGCCGGTTCTGGAGGTTCTAAAACCGGTTCTGGGCTTCTTGGATCAAGGGCTTTGATATGAGCTAGGGTTTGGAGGTTTTCTGTTGGTTTGGAAAAATGACTTCGATCGGATTTTGAACTGCCTCTACTCTTTTCAATTTCGATTCTAATTCTAGAGCAATTTCGTGCTGATAACGTGTTTAAGGACAAGCAAAATTGACAGAGAGAGAGAGGGAATAGAGATTCAAGTGTGTGTTTCATTTCATTCAATAGGAGGTATTTATAGGGATACATTTGAAGTAAATAATTATACAACTTGATGGCATCTTCATTTGTAGCCTTCCATTGTGGCATCTCCATTTGCAGCTCCACATTGTGGTTTGTGATGATGATTGCCACACTTGTTCCCCATTGGCATAAAGCTTGACTCACAAGTCACTATACCTATGCTATTCACTCAAATACTTATCTTATACATGACATAGACATTTTATACAATGAACAATACAACATGTTTCATATATACTACAACAGTTTGGGATTTTGCAGACCAGGACTAGGCCAAGGTTGGAAAATTTTGATTTTTAAGGGCAATAATTACATTATGGATCTTACATACTACAAGGGAAATTTCTATGTTGTGGACCTATCTGGCCGTGTTTCTGTTGTTTGTGAAATTGAAGACCCTAAGCGAGTACATTTGAGTGTTGTTGCTCCAGAGATTATGAATAAGGAGGAACTTCTTGGTCCAATGAAGGGTATCAAACAGCTATATCTGGTGGAATCAGCAGGGTCCCTATTGGTGGTTTTGTGTACTTACTACCATAATCATTATGAATCAACTATTGGATGCAGGGTTTTCAAGGTCCCATTTAGTAATGGCAATTCATGGTCCAACTTAGAGGTAAAGAATTTGGGTAATAGAGCCCTCTTCTTGAGTAAAAGCAGTTCTTCCTTCTCTGTTGAGGTCTCAGGCAGTTTCGGATGCAAGGCCAATTGCATATATTTCCTGAATAACAAAACAATCTCTCCATTCCTTGACTTAAGTGTTGGTATTTTTAATATGGAGGATGGGACAATCGATCAAGGCTTTAGCAGTTCCTTCAATACCGGGATTGAAGAAATCAGAGAATTCCATCTATGGATTTAATCAAGTTTCTCTGAAGTGATGTAAGTGCTCTCGATCGACAAACAAAGTCCAGAAGAATCATATCTCCCCTGGATTTCATATGTTTTCTTGTAATTCCCACACAGATCTAGTTTACTTTAGTAAAACAACTCTGTAAAAGTGAAAGGCAAAGATTGATAATAGACTAATAGTAAAGATTGATAAATACAGGGGGAAAAGTTATTTCTATATTGATATATGAAACTCATCCATTCAAATTCACTAGTCCTACTTAAACACTCCACTATGCTGCACAATGACTACAAATGTGCTGGTAGCAATGATGAACCAGTGAATCACTATACACAATGATCTGCATATCAATTGGTATTATCGTCCACATTCACACAACATATCACAAGTGAATGGTGCTCATAACTGCTGCATTGAAATCTAAGTCATAACGGAAAGGTGACTTGGTAAGGAGAGATCTCCATGTCCTCTGCTGAGGATCATAGATTTGGATGTAAAGCCTTCCTGCCCTCTTATGCAATCTCTCAACTGTCTTCCAGAAGGTTATAACATACAACTCTCCCTCCAATACAACGAACGCAAATGATGAGTTGCAATATGTGACTCCAAACTCCAGCGATTTGATGCCAGGTCATATCTGCAGTGCAGTAAGAAGGCAGAACATTTACTATGATGTTGAAGTGATGTGAGCAACAATTCTGATGAAATTTTCATTCAACGACCTAAGCCAACAACTATTTTTGAAAAATTTCATTCAAAGATCAAATTCAGAGGAGTAATTCCAAAACTGCATGGCAATTAGGTCCTCAAGTTTTAATATTCTGTAAGAGTAGAGGACGTTCTTAAAGGTGAGAATAGCATACAGCACTCAAATAGGAACGCAAGAAATTCAAGACTCAAAGGGACACACAAACAGGTGCTACATGGCACACAAACACAGTACCTCAGTAAAGCAAACTCATGAGTCATGAGACTGCAGTTTTACTAGAATAAGCGAGTACAAATTGTCCCCTAAACTATGCATCTTTCACCTTTCTCATGATATTACTATAAATAATGATAAGTAAGATATTCCTGCATGTAAAGTTGTAAACTACAACCAGCCTGTAAGGCTGTAAAATAACCCCTAAGCTATATATTTTTCAACTTTATCTACATATTAGTGATATTACTTAAAAAAAAAAAATGTTCCTACATGTAAAATTTAGAACTACAACCAGCCTAGAAGAAGAGCAAACTGAAGCATCACATCCATAAGGGCCATGTAAGATCATCTCTCATAAACTCTAAATTGGCAGGACTATCAATTTAAATCATCACATAACTTCTCAGTTATGATATATAGAATAATTTGTGTTCACAGTAATTAACTGGTAGAGGTTTAGTCATCTTAATATCGGCTACAGAATGAAGCATTTGAGCTTTGTCTTCTGCATTCTTCTTTGTGTGAAATATAAAGATGACCATAAGCATCAAGGGTAATAGTAGCGCATTAAGCTCTAAAATACCATTTTGATGTCTCGACTTCAGATCTCCCTCTCTCATTCACATGTTTTACATTCTGTAATAATTCATTCAATCATGGGTGCAAGAGAGACAATAGTCATTCAATCTTAGTGCTGATTACTAAATTCCTCAATCCTTCATTTACAGAGAATTTCTTCCTGATCTTCTTCATTCATTTTGTAATCCTGATTACGTTGCAGTTGCACAAAATGCTTACACTCCCATTACAAGGACCTACTCACAGCAACATTTCAAACCAAATATGCCTATTGTTTACAGCAATCTAAAATTCCAACACTAAACACAGTATTTCTAGCATAATTTTAAGTCAAAATTCCCATTAATCAACCGAAATAGCACACACAATCTGCAGCATGTATTCTCTTATCTACTAAATCAAACATTTCAACCAAAACTTTACACACGAAACTGAACTTCATCGACATCCAATTCCAAAGACCATGACAAACAAATTTCAGCTAGAGTATAGCAAAGTTACCTGAATATAGCAAAGAGATCTTGTTTACTTTAGTAAAACAACTCTGTAAAAGTGAAAGGCAAAGATTCATAGTAAAGATTGATAAATGTGGGGGGGGGAAGTTATTTCTATATTGATATTTGAAACTCGTCCATTCAAATTCACTACAGTCCTACTAAACACTCCACTATGCTGCACAATGACTACAAATATTCTAACCAGTGAATCACTATACACAATGATCTGCATATCAATTGGTACTATCGTCCACAATCACACAACAAGTACAAGCAATTAGAGCTAAAGTTCACAAGTGAATGGTGCTCATAACTGCTGCATTGAAATCCAAGCCATAACGGAAAGGTGACTTGGTAAGGAGAGATCTCCATGTCCTCTGCTGAGGATGGTAGATTTGGATGTAAAGCCTCCCTGCCCTCTTATGCAATCGCTCAACTATCTTCCAGAAGGTTATAACATACAACTCTCCCTCCAATACAACGAATGCAAATGATGAGTTGCAAGGAGGCTTCCTTGGTATACGTGACTCCAAACTCCAGCGATTTGATGCCAGGTCATATCTGCAGTGCAGTACGAAGACAGAACATTTACTATGATGTTGAAGTGATGTAAGCAACAATTCTGATGAAATTTTCCTTCAACGACCTAAGCCAACAACTATTTTTGAAAAATTTCATTCAAAGATCAAATTCAGAGGAGTAACTTCAAAACTGCATCGCAATTAGGTCCTAAAGTTTTAATATACTATAAGAGTGGAGGATGTTCTTAAAGGCGAGAATAGCATACAGCACTCAAATAGGAAGGCAAGAAATTCAAGACTCAAAGGGACACATAAACAGGTGCTATATGCCATACAAACACAGTATATCAGTACAGCAAACTCATGAGTCACTGCAGGTTTACTAGAATAAGCTAGTACAAATTGTCCCCTAAACTAGTAAACTATGCATCCTTCACCTTTTTCGTGATATTACAAGAAATAATGATCAGCAATATATTCCTGCATGTAAAGTTGTAAACTACAACCAGCCTGTAAAATAGTCCCCTAAGCTATGCATCTATCAACTTTATCTATATTACTAAAATTAAAAAAAAAAAAAAAAAAAAAAACAGAAGAGATGTTCATACATTAACAAATTTAAACTACAACCAGCCTAGAAGAAGAGCTAACTGAAGCATCACATCCATAAGTGCCGCGTAAGATCACCTCTAATAAACTCTAAATTGGCAGGACTATCAATTTAAATCATCACATGACTTGTTCACATTAATTAACTGGTATAGGTTTAGTCATCTTAATATTGCTACAGATGAAGCATTTGAGCGCCATCTTCTGCATTCTTCTTTGTGTGAAATATAAAGATGAGCATAGAAGGATCATGTGGAATCGGAATAATTTCAGCATTGTACCCCCACCACCCACTCTCCCTAGTAAATATAACTGATACATTCTACAAGCTTAGGCATTCTACAGAATCATCAAGGGGTAATACTAGCACATTAAGCTCTAAAATACCATTTTGATGTCTTGACTTCAGATCTCCCTCTCTCATTCACATGTTTTACATTCTGTAATAATTCATTCAATCATGGGTGCAAGAGAGACAATAGTCATTCAATCTAAGTTCTGAATACTATATTCCTCAATCCTTCATTTACAGAGAATTTCTTCCTGACTTCCTTTATTCATTTTGTAATCCTGATTTCGTTAATGCTTACACTCCCATTACAAGGACCTACTCACAGCAACATTTCAAACCCAACATGCCTATTGTTTACAGCAATCTAACATTCCAACACTAAACACAGTCTTTTAAGTCAAAATTCCCATTAATCAACCGAAATAGCACACACAATCTGCAGCAAGTATTCTCTTATCAACTAAATCAAACATTTCAACCAAAACTTTACACACGAAACTGAACTTCATCGACATCCAAATTCCAAAGACCATAACAAACAAATTCCAGCCAGAGTTTAGCAAAGTTACCTGAATATATCATTCCCATCAAGCATGAACACACCAGGTTGTGCAGGATCAACCTCATTATCAACCACCACAATTTTCCCAAGCCTCATTCTCTCCCCTCCTTCCCACATATCACCAGTCTCCCTCCACCTGCCCCCGCCATTCCTACTCGTCAATTCCATCACCACCGCATTCCGGTAATACTCGTCCACCGGCACCACCTCCGATATAGTCCTGGCCTGGCCGTACCCGCCCATCACCCAAAACTCCCTCTCCTCCTCATCTCCGGCAAAGAACCCCACACACCCGGCCCGAAAGCTCGGCAGCCCTTCCATGGCCACCCACTCGTCTCTACATACATCATACCTCTCCACCGAGCTCATCCTGCTCCCGGCGGCGCTGAACATGGTGTGGCGGGAACCGCCTCCGGCGACGATGATCTGGTCGGAATCCGGAACCTTGGCGCACGCGAAGCTCCCGCGCGGGGTGAGCATCGGAGCGCGGTACTCCCAGGCGGCGGTGGTGAAGTCAAACCGGAACACCGCCGACGACGGCGTGGGACGGTCGATCGGGAAGGAGCGGGCGTCGAAGAGAGAGCCGCCGAGGACGTAGAGGTGGGGCCCGATCGCGACGGAGGTGAAGTTGCAGAGGCCGTAGACGTAGGGGTTACAGGGCATGGGGGGGAGGGGGCACCAGGCGAGGTGGCGGGGGTCGAAGAGGTAAGGTCCGGTGACGGCGGGGTCCTCGGGGAAGATGCAGATGAGGTGGGAGAGGCTGCGGTGGGTTTGGCGGGAAGAGAAGAGGGCTTTGGAGGAGAGGAAGAGGCGCCATGATTTGCAGGTGGGTTTGAGGCGGGCGTGGTGGGAGAAGGGGATGAGGGAGAGGATTAAGGAAGCGACGTCGTTTGGGAGGCCTGGGATTAGAGGCGGAGATGATGATGATGATGATGATGATAAGGAAGATGAAGATGAAGAAGAAGAAGAAGAAGGAGATGAAGGTGAAGATTGAGAGGCCATGGCTTCTTCTTCTTCAAGTAGTAGTGAGTCTCTTCTTCTTTCTTCTTCTACCTCTTACTCTCTCATTTTCCTAACGGATGGGGTAGTTGAGCTTTTCCAGCTTTTTATATTCGGTTTTTCCCGATGCCTAAAAGTCTTACGCGTCGAGTGGGAGGTTGATTGTTAATTATTTATTTATTTATTCTGTCCGGAAGGGATGTAATTTGTTACAAATTACTAGTGAATAATTACCAAAAAGGAAAATAATCAGGAGAAAATACCACAAAATTGTAGGTTAATTGATCAATTGATGGTTGGTTAGGAAGAGTGATCAAATGTTTACTATAAGTATGGAAGTGCAATACCTTTTGCAGATAAACTGATCGATTAACTGTATAACAGATGCAGATGAATGGTAACATTGGTCGTCGTTTTATGTTCATTGCACTACGTGTGTCAGAATTATGTGATGTTACTTTTTGTAGATTCATAAAACATAACGTTGAATTCGATCGTTGTGTAGCGATTATAAAAATTCTATATATACTGCTCTTGAGTCCATTGCACCAGGTGGGTCCATTACATCTTGTGGGTTATGATCAAATATATTAAAGCGTATGTGATGTTATTTTTCGTAAATTCATAAAACATAATGTTGGACCCGATCATCGTCTAGTGAATTATAAAAATTTCTATATATACTACTAGTGAGTCCAATACACCGCGTGGGTCCATTGCATCTCGTGAGTTATGATCAAATATATCGAGGCGTATGTGATGTTATTTTTCATAAATTCATAAAACGTAACATTGGATCTGATCGTCGTCTAACAATTATAAAAATTCTATATATACTACTCATGAGTCCATTGCACCTTGTGGGTCCATTGCATCTCGTGTTATCTGATCAAAGATGTCGAGGCGCAGTTAATGAGCTTCTACATCAGAGAGAAGTGTTATATTTTGCCAAGTCTATCATGTAGGCCTGGGATCAGTTCCTCTTTTCCACTTTTTTGTCGGAGCCGAAGCTGTCATTACAGTTCGGTTAAGGTCATTTTTAGAAGAAGAACCGAGTACAACCCAAATCGAAACTTTCGGTTCCTAATTGCAGCAATGAAAAAATTGAACTTTTCCAGTTTTTCACTATTTCATACCTGTTTTAGTGATCCCACAGTTCAAAGTTCAACCTTGGTTCAATTCATAAGTCCATTGCACCTCGTCGGTCCATTGCATTTCGTGGGATCTGATCAAAGATATCAAAGCGTAGTTAATTAGCTTCTAAATTCTATATATACTACTCGTTAATCCATTGCATCTCGTGGGTTTAGAGATGCCTGAGCGTAGTTAATGAGCTTTAAAATTGGAGATAAGTGTTCCATTTTTGCCAAGTGTGTCGTGCTCAAACTTGGTCATTTGGAGATGTCAGTTGGAATGGAATAATGTAAACTTAGATGTGACCGTCCTTGTGTAAGTTAGCAGTTTTCCAATTAGTCATTTGGTGAGGTTGAGTCTATTTTGATATACTAAATCCGTATGATTAAATGTTAAAAAATGTCAATTATAACATCCACTATTTTTGTTTTAGGGTTATGCCACAACAACATGTGTCACACCGGAAAGTCTTATTGCTCAATTACACATGTTAAAAACTTGCATTACCATATTAAATCAGGTGTATTGGATTTGATGGGTTTATGCTAAAAAATACCATTTACTAGCTCCAGATAAATTTTTTTTTTTTTTTTTTTTGAGAAATAGATAACTTCATTAATTTATCCATGGCTAGAAGGCACATACATCACATATTGTTTCATACTAACCGTACTAGATGACACAAACCGCCAAACAAATGACAAGTGACCTCATTGTAAAATACGCACACTTATTAGAGTGTCTAACCAAATGAGAAAAAAACCCAAGACTATCTAAGCTCTTGCTTTAGCAACTCTACCCGCCTAGAGATCTCAATTGGTGTACGAGTAGAGAAGCTAACTTACATAGCATCAGACTCTAAATCAAAGGTAGGCACAGAAACAGGAAACCTAGAGTTTCCCCTTGCCCTTAGCTTTAGGGCCAACCTCCTGAGCAGTAGTAGTAGAAGGATAGGTAAGACGCAAAGGGGTCAAACCAACCTTCTTTTGAGACCTGGGACCCTTGTTCTTGCTTCCCAACGGTCTTCCCGACCTCTTCTTCAATGTCACCAGGGCGACATCATCCTCAACTTCAGCCAAACCAAGAGCTTCCGCATGGAGAGTGAGAAGCTTACCACCCAAAATAGTTTTGAATTTCTTAGGGGAAGGAACAATTACCTCTTCTCGACCTCTTTTCTTGTAAGTCAATTAAGGTTTGCTTCTGACCAGTCTGCATGGCAGGAGTAATATCTAGATCTTGAGAACTTGGGTCAGAAGGTTCCACCGAGGACAACCCACTAACCTTGTTCGGCTCCGAAACCTCTTGAGCCATACCTTCCATCTCAGCCGTGATGTGCACGGTATCCTGTGAAGCCATTTCAGAAGATGATCGCTCTAGCCGACGAATAACTGGCTTCTTCTTTTTCAGCAGTGAAGAAGACGGCATAGGTAAATCTCGAATAGTCTGAGCAGAGAAAGAGAAGGCGCCACCAAAGGTAGAGGGGCCACCACCAAACTTCAAAACCCTAGGAGCATAAACAACCGTATTTGGCTCCTCACATTTAGCCACATAATGTGTAATCAATCCACACTGAGGACATCTCCCTTTGAGATGTTCAAACTGGAACTGCAAAATAGGCTCAATACTAGGGGCCAAGAAAACCTTTCGCTCAAGAATGATCGGTTTAGAGATGTCATGGGAGAAGAGAATAACACAATACCTTTTCAAAACTCTCTCTTATCGTAGTCCAGATAACCACCCAGCAAGTTTCCAATGAGGATGAAATTGTCAGGTTCCTCGTAGAGAGGAGGGATGTCAGAAACCCTAACCCACATCCGAACATGCTTCATGGGGACTTCAGCGATGGGAAGAACACCATCATACTCCTCCAGACAAATGGGGGCTCGGTCAAAACACCACACACCACCTTTGAGTACCTTGTTCCGATCTCGGACCGAATCAAAGGGGAAGAGAAATCGATTGTCAGTCTTCTCTTGAATCCTAAAATCCTTCTCTACCATCCATGTCCGGAAGAGATGCCATTTGAAGGCATTAGCGTCAATAGGTTTACGGGTGAGAGGTTTCCCCAGAAGAAAAGACTGAGAAGATCGACGAATGGGACTTCCTCCAATCTTCCCCATATCCGGGGCGTTTCCTCCCTCAGCGAGAGCCAGAGAGGCGGCAAAGCTAGCAGTGACAGCGTCGATTGAAGCCATTGGGATAGCAAGGACGTGGAGACGGCAAAGAAGGCCGACGTGATAACTAGGGTTTGGGGGAGTCGCTAGGTTTGAGAGAAAATCTCGCTAGAATAGTCAGTTACTAGCTCCAGATAAATGGTAACATTTGTCGTTGTTTAAGTTAATTGCACTACGTGTGTTGGAATTATGTGATGTTATTTTTCGTAAATTCATAAAACATAATGTTGGATATGTCACACCCCGAATTCTGAATTTAAGTAATTCATATTCGAAGCATGAACCTCAAATACCCTGTTTATAATCTCAGAATTTTTTTCTCAAAATCAACTGCACATTACACCTCTCAATAATTACATAAACCAAATCCTCAAGCTACTTATTACAGTACACTCTCACCAAAACAAATTATAAAGCTCAAGAGAGCACAATTCTCCTCACAAAACAAATGCTATAAATCTAATACTAATACTCTAAACCGCACGATCACTGCCCTGATTCTCCTGACCTGTAGGATTACCCGCTACACATTTTGAATAGTGTACCGGGAGTTGCAACAACACAAAACCCGGTAAGCTTTTGACAGCCCGTATGAGTAAACAAGAAAGAACTGTTGATTTATTCAATTATATTTACTATAACTCAAGTAAACAATCAACACACTCACAAGGTAACTCCAAAAATCACAGAAACATATAAGTATATTCTCGATGCTTTCTTTTAAAACTCCACATTTGACTGATCACAACCAACAAATATTGCAACATTAATATGTGAAATAACATTAAAGCAAAGCATGCTTGATTCTCTTTTCACTAACACCTTCACATATTAGCAATATATCACAGATAGATATTTGATCAGGATAATATAAGCACACTTCTCTTTTTAGTGAATTTTCGGATTAACTGGTAACAAATCACAAATCCACGTACTAGGGTATGTCTACTATACCCAAAATACGGGTAAGCCAGGTTGACTGGTAACAAATCATAAATCCACGTACTAGGGTATGTCTACTATACCCAAAATACGGGAAAGCCGCAGCATACTAGGGTCCAACGTACTATACCCAAGTATGTATACCCAAGGTCGGCTACTTCCTTCCTATGAGTATAATAGTGCACTATCTGTAGGGACTAGGGCCCAGGCTTAACGTCTCATAACACCAAAACATATTTACCAGTAATTCATTTAAGCACGGGGTTGTAGGAATCACCCGGCTTCACAACTGTATTTCTCAGACATAATCAAATTCACAAAATACAATCTTTATGATTTATAGATCGTATATATGTATATGTACACCCACATAAAGAGACATATTATTTCAAGATAAATCTTTATTTCTTAAAATAATTTCCACATAATCACATTTGGGCATATAAAATAGCTTTCACACCACATGATCAACATTTCATTATTCAACAATTAAATGCGAGATTAATAGCTTGAATAATATCCAATCCATTCTCAATCATTTCATCACACCAATCACACATCAACTAATATATATATTCCACGTAAATATATATATACGTAATCATCCGCTCAGGGATGACCACTAATACCAACTATAGTTCAAGCATAAAAACCGTGAAATTCATTTGTACAATAAAATCATTTTACTTACCTATGGACCGCAGTTGATCAAGTCCATATGATTTAAAACAAATATTTATTCCACAAATATTTTCACACAATTGCGATAAAAATAAAGTAATTAAATTTATTCGGTTCGTAATATGAACCACGTGAGGTTTACTCACCTCTAATCCAGCTGCGTCTTCTAAAAAGCCAAATATATCAATCTGAATCGTCCACCAAATCAATCCATCGATCACCTAATCCAATAATGATCTTAACTTAGCCAACAACTCATAAACGTACTTAAACGATGATCCAACGGTCGGATTGAAATTAAACGATGATCCAACGGTCGGATCGAAATTATATGATGATCCAACGGTCGGATCCTCACGGATCGCCCTTAGGATCATCCTCCAATATTATCACGAAGATCCAACGGTCCAATCTTCCTGAATTGCCCTTACTAATATCTCCATAATTTTATATGAAAATCCGACGGTCAGATTCTCACGAATCGCCTTCCGAATTACTGTTTTACAATTATACGAAGATCCAACGGTCGGATCTTCGCCCGTGACCTCACAAAGTCATCGGTACAGTCATACGATCAACATATCTAAATTTGAAGCAAAACCAATGGTCTGATCTTCGCAGATCGTAAACCGAAGATAAAACCTAAAAACCGTAAATAATAACGTAAAAACGTAAATCCACTATTTATCAACTTTTTCTAACATGACCATGTTATATATCAAAACGCTCGTATGGATGCATAGATCATCGCCTAGATAATGAAAACTCGAAATATGGTCTGACGCGCCGCCACAAGCGGTGGTCAGTGGGCGGTCAACGCGGCGGTCAACTCCGTGTCAACCACCTCCGATGGCAAAGCGACCAACTACAAACTTGTTCAAAATGAAAAGGTGATCGACTTCCATACCTGGAGCTAAGTCTGGTTTGGCCTAGATCGTCCTAGATCAAGCTTAGAAGTTGGATTAATCCTGTGCGTCCGATCAGATTTCAGATTAAATCAGGGACGTCGAAAAAGTCAAACCTTGATCTAGTGTTCTACACTCAAAATCGTGATGAAAGACTTACATGGGGATGATCAGGGGGAAGAGAAGATCACGAAAATGGGAAGGATCGGCCTCGGAGACGCCGGAAAAGTGGAGTTCCGTCCGGGTCACCGATCGGAGGCTGGGTTGCTTCGATCCAGGTCTGGGGGCAGCGTCGGAGCAAGGCGGTGGCACCAGGAGACTGGGCGGCTCACGGCGAAGCTAGGGATGGCCGGGTCGTGGCCGGAGGACGCCGGAGGACGGAGATGGATCCTGGTCGGGTCAGTCGGGTCGGCTGCGTAGGGAGGAGAGAGAACGGAGAGTTTGGGGGACCAAATTGCAATTTTGAGAAAATTTCGTCCTTCCGAAAAATTCAGGTTTTCCACCTATTTATAGAAAAATCCCAATTTTAAAATATTCGTAACGTATTCATACGAACTCCAAATATTGCGTTCCATATGTCCACGAACTCGTATCGACGAGCTCTACAACTTTCATGAATTAAGCTTTCCCAAATTTTGAATGTATCAAAAGTCAATTTCCACGAGCCCCTAAATAACGTTCGATTTCGAAAATAAAATCGTTCGAACTAATTCCACAACTTTTCCAAGCTTCGTACTCGCTCCTACTATCGTGAAATCATTTCTAAAAATCCATGGAATTTAATTTGGATTTTTCGGGGTATTACAGGATATGATCGTCGTCTAGCGATTATAAAAATTCTATATCTACTACTCTTGAGTCCATTGCACCACGTGGGTCCATTGCACCTCGTGAGTCCATTTCATCTCGTGGGTTATAATAAAAGATATCGAGGCGTTTATGTTAATTTATCGTTGTTTATGTTCATTGCACTACGTATGTTCGAATTATTGTTTACACCCAGATATTCAACCTCCAGCTCATCAAACCATAGCCGTTGGATGAATAATTGGTGATATTATTGTCGACTGATACATTTATTAGTTGATAATAACAATATTATGTTGAGAACTTATCGGCTATTAATTATGTCATATATGGTTGATTATCAATGACCACCTCGGCTTGATTATCAATGACCTCTATATAAAGAAGCAATCGACAACGGAGGACAAACACACAACTCCAACCAAAACTCCATCATGGGTTTCCTTTCATTTTTCTTAGCTCCAGATTAGTTTCATTGTCTTTTCAATTCCTTAGTTGTTAGCTCTACTAGTTCAAGTCATTTCCCTTTGTTTTCTTGTAACCTAGTATCGATATTTCAATTGTTTCTATTTGGTAATAGTTAATAGTTTTGTGTTCAAAGCCGTTTACTTTTTCGCTCTTTACGTTATCGTTCATTTAGTTTCTTGCAATTTACTTTCTTGTTCTTTATTTTTCTGCACTTAATTTAGAGTTTACTTCCTTGCTCTTTTACTATCATGTTTATTTCTTGCACTAGGAGTAGTTTTAACGTAATTGTTCGGTTACCAATCACTATTTGCGACTCGTCCATTGAACAACCCAAAAGTCCTTGTCTCCAAGGCATCGAACCCTCAGCCGAGATTGTTCCTTCCTCGGCTTTCAGTCACTCGACGAAGTCAGAACACCCGCACTATATCTACAATTGCACACTTGGCCTCTTGGTCATGTGCTGGCACGGCCCGCAATTCATTCATCAAGAAAGACGTTTGTTCCTTGATCTCTCGGCTTTCTCGGCCGAGGTGATTTTTAGAGGCAACATCTTTTGGCACGCCCAGTGGGACCTGAAATATTTTTAGGCGTTGTTCATAGGATGCAATTTAATTGAGCACAAAATGGTGTCCTCGGCCAAGAAAGCCGAAAAGATGCAAAGCGTGCTAAGACAACAAACAAAGTTGCTAAAGCAATCCCAACTATAAGTAAGTTGTTCCCCCCCCCCCCCCCCCCCCCATGTTCGTTCATTTATACACATATAGTTATTTTTTTCACCAACTTGTGGTTGTAGGTGGCCAAGATTCTTTGAAGAAGTGTATTAAAGTTGGTAAAAAGAGAAAGGCCACCCCTAGTTCGACCACTGATTCGACCAAAGGTAGGCCGAAATCAATTTGAATTGCAGTCGGCCATTATGTAAGGAATCATGGCCGACTACTAATGTCTTTGCTATTTTGTCTCCTTTGAATAACAGATGGTGTCACCTTGTCCTCAACGTCTCAATCTCCTCCATCTAAACAATCGGCAAAACAAGACGAGCAAGCCTCTGAAAGTGAAGAAGAATTGTGCTTGACCAAACGAAGCCGTCCAGAAATACTCAAGGTATGACACATCATCATAGTGAGTAATCGTCGCTTAGTGAGAAACTGGTGTCGGCTAACGAGCCGGTAAGTATGCACCAAACATGTTTTGTGATTACTTCCTTTCTATTATGCTGAAGAACTAATTGTTAGTGGCTGACATTGTAGGAAGGTAATCAAGGGTTTGAAGCCGAACTTCAAGCTTTCATGAAGGCGTTTTTCGGCCGATGCTCTAACCGAGTTTTAGTTTCATTGTCTTTTCAATTCCTTAGTTGTTAGCTCTACTAGTTCAAGTCATTTCCCTTTGTTTTCTTGTAACCTAGTATCAATATTTCAATTGTTTCTATTGTTACGTTTTTTTTTTTGTAATAGTTGACAGTTTTGTTGTTCAAAGCCGTTTACTTTTTCGTTCTTGTTCTTTATTTTTCTGCACTTAATTTAGAGTTTACTTCCTTGCTCTTTTACTATCGTGTTTATTTCTTGCACTAGGAGTAGTTTTAACGTAATTGTTCGGTTACCAATCACTATTTGCGACTCGTCCATTGAACAACCCAAAAGTCCTTGTCTCCAAGGCATCGAACCCTCAGCCGAGATTGTTCGTTCCTCGGCTTTCAGTCGCTCGACGAAGTCAGAACACGTGCACTACATCTACAATTGCACACTTGGCCTCTTGGCCGTGTGCTGGCACGCCTCGCAATCCATTCATCAAGAAGGACGTTTGTTCCTTGATCTCTCGGCTTTCTTGGCCGAGGTGATTTTTAGAGGCAACAATTATGTGGTGTATTTTTTCATAACTTCATAAAACAAAATGTTGGATCTGATCGTTGCTTAGCGAATATATATACTATTCGTGAGTCCATTGCAACTCGTGGGTTCAAAGATGCCGAGGCATAGTTAATGAGCTTCTAAATTAAAGAGAAGTGTTCCATTTTGCCAACTGTATCGCACTCAGACATGGCCACTTGGAGATGTCAGCTGGAGTAATGTGAAAATTTATTTTTATTTTTTTTATATTGAGATCACACGGTATCCTCAAAGGCTTTCTAGGCCTAGAGACTAATTAATGTCAGGGGGTCATGTTAAAACACTTCCTCCTCGGTCTTTGATTGCTGGATTAATGTGGCTAGGTATATAGGACGGGAGATATTCCCTGCGGCATTTTTACCAAGATTCTGATGGTCTTGCCCAATATGGTTGGACAGATCATGATGGCCGCACTTATGGACATCAAGTCATTGTTGACCAGGAAATGAAGTTGGCCACTAGTTTCTTGAAATCGAAGGGGGAAGACAGTGGTTATGGGGGAGACTGGGTAGTTCGACTTGATGTACAAAACCACAAGTAAATAGCCTGACTTAATTTACACTTATGAAATGACTTTGTTCTATAAAATTTGCTTTATCAAATATATGGGGTATGGACAAAGTCTGATGCGGATATTCCATTGAAATGATAGATTGTGTACTGTACTTAAATGTATAATGAGTAGCAAACCCCTGTATCACTAATTGTTAGTGGCTGACATTGTAGGAAGGTAATCAAGGGTTTGAAGCCGAACTTCAAGCTTTCATGAGGGCGTTTTTCGGCCGATGCTCTAACCGGGTTTTAGTTTCATTGTCTTTTCAATTCCTTAGTTGTTAGCTCTACTAGTTCAAGTCATTTCCCTTCGTTTTCTTGTAACCTAGTATCAATATTTCAATTGTTTCTATTGTTACGTTTTTTTTTTTGTAATAGTTGACAGTTTTGTTGTTCAAAGCCGTTTACTTTTTCGGTCTTTACGTTATCGTTCATTTAGTTTCTTACAATTTACTTTCTTGTTCTTTAATTTTCTGCACTTAATTTAGAGTTTACTTCCTTGCTCTTTTACTATTGTGTTTATTTCTTGCACTAGGAGTAGTTTTAACGTAATTGTTCGGTTACCAATCACTATTTGCGACTCGTCCATTGAACAACCCAAAAGTCCTTGTCTCCAAGGCATCAAACCCTCAGCCTAGATTGTTCCTTCCTCGGCTTTCAGTCGCTCGACGAAGTCAGAACACGCGCACTACATCTACAATTGCACACTTGGCCTCTTGGCCGTGTGCTGGCACGCCTCGCAATCCATTCATCAAGAAGGACGTTTGTTCCTTGATCTCTCGGCTTTCTTGGCCGAGGTGATTTTTAGAGGCAACAATTATGTGGTGTATTTTTTCATAACTTCATAAAACAAAATGTTGGATCTGATCGTTGCTTAGCGAATATACTATTCGTGAGTCCATTGCAACTCGTGGGTTCAAAGATGCCGATTCATAGTTAATGAGCTTCTAAATTAAAGAGAAGTGTTCCATTTTGCCAACTGTATCGCACTCAGACTTGGCCACTTGGAGATGTCAGCTGGAGTAATGTGAATTTTATTTTTTATTTTTTTTTTATATTGAGATCACACGGTATCCTTAAAGGCTTTCTAGGCCCAGAGACTAATTAATGTCAGGGGGTCATGTTAAAACACTTCCTCCCCCTTGGCCATCAAGAATAGATTGCGATTTAAACTCCAATCAGTGTTGGCGGGAATCAAACTAGAGTGTGGGGGTTCCACATCTGGAGGCTCTTACCAACTCGACCACCGACGATGGTTGAGATGTAAACTTAGATGTGGAGAGTCCTTGTGTAAGTTAACAATTTTAGTGAACATATTGAGGAGCTATCAATTAGTAATTTGGTGAGGTTTGAGCCGATTATGATCTACTAAATGCATATGATTAAACGTTAAAGCATGTCAATTGTAACACCCACCATGTTCGTTCGTAGGGTTATCCTACAACATCATGTGTCACACCAGAAAGTCCTATTGTTCAAGACATGGTCATTAGTGTAGATATGGAGTGTTATGGGTTTGACATTTGTAATTAGCATCAACATTGAATATTTTTACCGCACCACTGTTTTTTCTTTTTATCTTTATATCAAACCAATGTGTAATTTCCTTTTCTTCTCAAAAAAAAGAAAAAACCAATGTGTTGGAATTACGTGAATCCAAAAGTGTGAAGTGAATCTTGTTCTCCAGAGAGTGAGAGTAAGGCGCGAAGAGAGTGAGAGAGAGCCACAAGAATGGCGAAATTCCGGGACGTTCGAAGACCGTCACTTCCACAAACCAAGCGACACCACGACAACGACAACAACAACAACACCCCTAAACCAACAACAAACATCATCACACTAATCAACTTGTGCAACTTTTCGTTTCCCACTCTAAATCTTCATCCTCCTGGATGACAAATCGGACCCGCACTCGTTCAAGCTAAATGGATTGCCATTCCTATACGCCACGACCTCTACGTTTCTGGGTTTGAATCGATCAGGATGGTACGTATATTTCCCAACTCAATTATTACATTCTCGTTCATATGCTTGTGAATTTCATGAAAATGATGTAGAGTATGACAATGCTGCCTCTGTAGTTGCATTGTAATGATGGAAATTTAGTGGTTTGAGAAAGATCAGGGGCATTAAACTCGTTATCGATATTTTGTACCTTTAGTTGATCCAAGTAATGTTCAAACTCTTGGTATACCTCGAGGCATTGGCTATTAGCGAAGAATCCCTGAATGGTTTTGAGTTTGAAAACTCAAGAGCTAAATTATGAGATCCCATGAGCTTATTATTCCGTACTCAAAAAAAAAAAAAATGTAGTATAATGTGAAAAGCAGATTTCAATTGCTTATTTAATTGGAGGTGATAACCTGCTAATGTAATGAGAATTTCAACTGCTGCAGAGCAAGCCAGTGACCATTGTTGTTGGTTCTCATGTCTGGGTGGAGAATGCGGAATTAATTTGGACTGATGGAGAAGTACTAAAGATTAATGGAGAGGAAGCTGAGATTAAAACTAGCAATGAGAATACGGTAATGCAGTTAATCTATTGTTTGCTTTTCTGTTTCAAAGGTTTCGGGTGTGATCTTTGTTGGAATCTTTACTGCTTAGTACATGTTTGGTTTACATAATATAGTAGCGGGTGTGAGGCTCACTGTTTTGATAGCAAGGCAATTTTTATCTTTTTTCTTTTTGTATTACAAAAGAAACAGAATTGAGAAGTGGAACTCGAGTATCAAATTTTTTTTCTTAACAAGTGCAGAGAAAGATATAAGAGTACTTTGAAAATCAGCTTCGAAAGGAGAATTCTGCACCATTCTTGTTTTTGTGTTGCAAAATTAAAGATGGTATTTCAGTAGTAACTAGACCTGCCATCATCTCTGATCTGTTGGCTGCTCTTCTGCATGGGTTGTATGTATAAATGTGGTGCAGAACCATCTACACAACATTTACAGAAACTTCTCTAGCGTTTTTTTTTTTTTTTTTTTTTTCAATAAGTTTCCTTATAACTAGAGAAGGACTAGCTCAACTCACGTGTTGCATATCAGCTCATAAGCAGCTTCATTCAGATGACAGTTAACTTCATATTCTGTTTATTTGTGAAAAATAACCCACTTTCATATTGCCCCAGGTTACTGCAAAGGTGTCAAAGTTACACCCGAAAGATACAGAAATTCCTGCTGGTGGAGTTGATGACATGACTAAGTTATCATATTTGCATGAACCTGGAGTGCTTCACAATTTGGCAACCAGATATGAAATCAGTGAAATTTATGTGTGTTTTCTCTCATCTTGAGTTTTAATCAATTAAAGTATGCCTTGGTGCAGAAAATGATTAATCACTGCAGCTGTTGGTGTCTCTGTTATAATAGTTTGATAACATTGCAGACTTACACTGGAAACATTCTCATTGCTGTCAATCCATTTCAAACTCTTTCACATTTGTATGATGCTTCTATGATGAAAAAGTACAGTGGAGTGCCATTTGGAGAACTTAGCCCCCATGTTTTTGCAATAGCTGATGCTGCATACAGGTTATCTGTGTTTCTTTTGCATCCTACTGCATCCTACCTTTTTTGTCTCCTTAAAAGATGATGCAGTTACTTTACTGAATTTATCAAATCAAATCTGATCAGGGAAATGGTTAATGAGGGAAAGAGCAACTCTATTCTGGTTAGCGGTGAAAGCGGAGCTGGTAAGACTGAAACAACTAAAATGCTAATGCGCTACCTTGCCTACTTGGGTGGCAATGCTGCAGCTGAAGGACGGACTGTTGAACAACAAGTTTTAGAAGTAAGATGGTTTTGCTTGCACTATCTCAGGGTCGCTATTTAGTTCTCAGTTCATAGTAAAACTACATAGAGATCTGAATCATTGCATAACTATCCCTTCCCCTGACTGAAGAAAATGCTGTTAATTTTTTATTCTGCATATTGGTTTCCTTGTTTAAACTTGTAGCACTCTAAAATGTTTTTGTATTTACTGACACATTGCAGTCAAATCCAGTTCTTGAAGCATTTGGTAATGCCAAGACTGTTAAAAATAACAATTCCAGGTGAGATCCTCTTAAGTTCTTTGAGATTTTTACGGTCCATGTTGCCTTTTGTTGTTTCCTTACTGTTTTGGTTTGCAAATTTACAATGCATTCTTCACCCTTAGATTCATGGAATTGACTGTATAAATCATGGTATGGGTTTGCATGCCTCAGTATGATACACTCTGAGAACAGGATGTTAATTAGTTTGTCTTGTCATTCCTTCCTAATGGAGACAAAGAAAATTCAATGTACAATGCATTATCTTCTCTTGGGAGGGAATAATTTGATGACATAATCTATTTCCAACTCTTTTTTACCAGACAGTGATATGTCCTAACTAGGTCAGTCTGTACACACTAATGTTATCTTGAATACACTGCTGCAGCCGCTTTGGGAAGTTTGTTGAGATTCAATTTGATAATCGTGGTAGAATATCAGGGGCAGCCATCAGGACTTATCTCCTAGAGAGATCTCGTGTTTGCCAAATATCTGATTTTGAGCGTAACTATCACTGTTTTTATCTCCTGTGTGCCGCTCCGCAGAAGGTTGATAACTTAATTTTGTACTTCAGTGCATATTTATGATATTCCACAGTATTTTTGAGTTGACAAGTTTTGAGTCCTATCAGGAGAGAGAGAAATATAAGTTGGTGGATCCTCAATCATATCACTATCTTAATCAATCAAGTTGCTATGAATTGGTTGATATCGATGATGCTCAGTTTTATCTCTCTACTAGGAGAGCCATGACTGTTATTGGAATAAGCGAAGTAGAACAGGCATGCTCTTTTGATCTGAATATAAACATTTGCTTATTGTTAAGTTAAGCATCATACACACTATACCTGGGAATAACCTCTCTCCCTCTAAATCTCTTATTCAGGAAGCTATTTTCAGAGTTGTGGCAGCAATTCTTCATCTTGGAAATATTGATTTTGCCAATGGGGAAGATCATGATTCATCCGTCATAAAAGATGATCAATCCCTTTTTCATCTTCAAATGGCAGCAGAACTTCTCATGTGTGACTCAAGCTTTGCTTTTTAGATTTTTATTTTTTATATCTTTTAAAGAACTTAGAATGTGGTGCTTATCCACTTATTCATATTTTAGGTGTAATCCTCGAGCACTGGAAGATGCACTCTGTAAGCGTGTAATGATTACCCCAGAAGAAATTATTAAACGAAGTCTTGATCCACTTGGTGCAACAGTTAGCAGAGATGGTTTAGCCAAGACAATTTATTCTCAATTGTTTAACTGGTTAGATGCTTATGAATCATTTTTACTTGAATGCTTGCTGTGGAAATGAAGCATTTAACGATCATTTTTTTTTTCCTTCTTTTTTATGTTCAGGTTGGTGGATAAAATCAATGTCTCAATTGGGCAAGACCCTAGCTCAAAATGTTTGATTGGGGTCCTTGATATATATGGTTTTGAAAGCTTCAAAACTAATAGGTAATGACTAATGCATGAATACAAAAATGTGGGATACATAGATATGTTTGGGTTCAATTATACATGATTCTATTGTATGCATGTGACATAAATGAAAACATGTGTGTGATTTATCTAGTTGGTTTTGCATAACAAAACCTGACATTACCTATGATGTGTATTAAATTTCCAACCTGCACTAAGGTACTTAGGAAATCCCTCTAGGTAATACTGAAAATCATATTTACCTGATGATGGATTATGAAAAAGAGGATCCGTAATTATATGCAGTTAGAATCCACTTCGTCATTCTGAGTACTGATTTATATTTCATAAATGCAGTTTTGAGCAGTTTTGTATTAATTACACGAATGAAAAGCTGCAACAACATTTCAACAAGGTATGAGGTTAGTCATACTGAAAACTTGAGTTGTAGGTCATTCTTTCCAATGTAGATTCTAAAGTGTTGTAATGTCATTCAGCATGTCTTCAAGATGGAACAAGAGGAATATACCAAAGAGGAAATTGACTGGAGCTACATAGAATTTGTTGATAACAAAGATGTCCTAGATCTCATTGAACAGGTCTCTGTCTCTTTCTCTCCTCTGCCGCCTTGTAGCCTTTAAGTAGCCAAAATCAGAAATTATTCCAAGGACCTTATTCTGAAATCAGTGGCTTGTCCCTTTCTCCATTGATGCATTACGTTGATTGTTAATTCGTCTGCTTGATTGCATAGCCCAGAATATATTTCAAGCCATACAAATAGATTAGGACTAAATACTGTTTAGTCCTTGAGCTTTTGACCATAAAACACTTCAGTCCCTGACCTTCTAATTTCACACGTTTAGTCCCTGTACTTCAAAATTTCAGACCAATAGGTCCTTGCCGTCTAAAAGTCACTGCGAAATGTCTATTATGCCCTCAGTTTTTTAATTAATTAATTAATTATTTTCCTTTTTTGGAAAAGGATTTTTTTTTTCCCTTTCTTTCTTTCTGTTTATTTTTTTCTGTTTTTTTCCCTTTCTTTCTTTTTGTTTGAAAAAAAATAAATAAATAAAGAAAAAAGAATAAATTAAAAAAAAAAAAAGGAATAAATTTATTTTTAAAAAAAAAGAACTGAGGGCATAATAGACATTTCGCCGCGACTTTTAGATGGCAAGGACCTATTGGTTTGGAATTTTGAAGTATAAGGACTAAACGTGTGAAATTAGAAGGTACTGAAGTGTTTTATGGTCAAAAGCTCAAGGACTAAACAGTATTTAGTCCAATAGATTATAAAACTCTGCTTATTTCGCTGAATATCACACTGAATCAACCCTCCTGATTTTGTTTACTGTATTAGTGGTCCGTTCATTTTGAAGTTAAACATACAAGTAATCATTGTGCTGAATTGCTGTCATCCACACATTACTAACTGATACATTTGTGCACAGAAAAAAGGTGGGATCATTGCTCTGCTTGATGAAGCCTGGTATGATAACATCACTTTATTCTTGGTTGCAACTAAACACAGACACACACAAAGATTATCCTCTCATATATATCACGTTGGGTGAAATCTATAGTACAGTTTAGTCTTTTACTACATTTACACACACACATGCACATGCACAAAGAGTTCCTGCTCAGGTGCTACTAGAAGAAAGCAATTTTCATTGTTATTTATAGTGTAAGTTTTTCAACCCAGTATGTTTTAGTGGTTTACTTAAACATGGTAAGGTTTCCTAAAGGACACCATTCTATAGTAACAATTGGATTTATGTCCAATGGATCAGACCAACAAGAAAAAGTATAGAGAGAGATATGTTCTTGCCTTGCTTTTAGCCATGTTAAGTATCAATTACATCCTAGTGGTCATCTAATACTTCTGTGCTATATCCTTTCTTTCTTTCTTGAATGGCAATCATATATCCTTTAATAAAAGGCTATTGTAAAACTTTCTCTCTTTTGCACAACTAGATGGGAGAGCTGCTAAGCGTTGGTTAGATTCTCTTAAATAAGAACTGGGCATGGAATGTAATCCATTTGTTGGCTTAGTCAGAGAATAAAACCAATGATGGTATCTCTGAAAATATTTTGTGCCCCCTTTTCTTGTTGCAACATAATTTGTTTTTTCTAATCAGAATTTTTATTTATTATTATTATTTTGTTTATCTGACTAATTTTTCTCTTCACAGTATGTTTCCGAAATCAACTCATGAAACATTTTCAACAAAGCTTTATCAGACATTTAAAAATAATAAACGCTTCATCAAGCCAAAGCTGACCCGGTCAGATTTCACCGTTGTTCATTACGCAGGAGAAGTGAGCTCGGTTCCTATACATTTCACTGAATTCCATCGTCTAAAATATTTTTGGAATTTAAGTTTTCTTGCTTCTTTTCTTTGACTTATGCTTCAGGTACAATATCAATCCGATCAATTTTTAGACAAAAATAAAGATTATGTTGTTCCTGAACATCGAGATTTGTTGAGTGCTTCAAAATGCCCTTTTGTAGTGGGTCTTTTCCCTCCGGTTTCTGAGGAGGCAGCCAAATCTTCGAAGTTCTCATCTATCAGTTCGCGTTTTAGGGTACATTCTATTCTGGTCCTGTTGTCAATTGTGTTATTAGAAAAAGAATATTGTTATATTTGTGTGGGATTTTATCCTAAAGTTGCGGACATAATTGAGATGGTTTGTCTGCAGCTAGCTAACTTCATTTGATATAGCTTCCTGGTTTCTACTGTTGTGGACTTCTTGTCCACTTTAATTGTATCACATTTGAGTGATCGATAAAAAAAAATAAAATAAAAAATCTCTTCTAAAAAAAAACAGAGAAATAAAAAAATAAAAATAATAACTATAATACTAGTAATGTTGGATTTTGCCTTAGATTACCTTGGACTTATACATTACTATCAGTTATTTCCCTGGCATAAGACGATTTACTGCAGAAAGGTGAACCTAATTCTTTGACCTTATTGATGCAGCTACAACTGCAACAATTGATGGAAACTCTAAATTCTACAGAGCCCCACTACATAAGATGTATAAAGCCAAATAATCTCTTAAAACCTGCAGTATTTGAAAATGTCAGTGTCATCCAGCAACTACGTTCTGGTGTAAGTATAATGGGAATCGTGCTAGAACCTATTATTTATTCTAGATTGGTGGCATTCATACTTTGTCGTTTCTGTAGGGTGTTTTAGAGGCAGTCAGAATAAAATGTGCTGGATTCCCTACTTACAGGAATTTTTCGGAATTTTTAACTCGTTTTCGTATCCTGGCACCAGAGGTGTTGAAAATGGAGTAAGCATCACCTTAATCTTTCTTTTTTGAATATTCAGCTTTTCATTTTTGTCTAATTGCTGGTTGTTGTGGTTTCATGGTTTTTGGGCTTCGTTCCCAATTCTGAACTTAATGCCTACATTATCAGGTGTCCTGAAAATGAAGCCTGTAAAAAGATTTTGGAGAAGATGGGGCTTAAAGATTATCAGGTAATAGGAACAAGTTCATGTGTCAATCAACCTAAGTTGACATGCACATTAATTTGTGCAACTCCAGATATTATTAGCTTCACCTTGGTGCTACACCACAGTTATATTAGAGTAGAGCTTGTGAATGATAATCATATATACTTCGGTAGCTGTAATGCAGAACTCGATGGAAATAATAGATAAAAGAGAAGAGAAGAGGGAATAAGAAAGAAGAAGAATATAGAGGGAAGAAGAGAGAGGGAAGAGAGAGATAGGAACTCAAAAATGAAGACTGGCCTAATTAAAGGGATTAGTCTGAAAATCATCACCTATTATGTTTTTTCTCGTTAGAATCCACGGATTTCAATCCATTCTATTAGATTTTTTTGCAAGACATTATATATACATACATATGTGTGTGTGTGTGTGTTCCATTCAGCTACAAATGATGATTTTTCTTCTTTTCCCTTCCAGATAGGGAAAACAAAGGTTTTTTTAAGAGTTGGTCAGATGGCTGTGCTTGATGCACAGAGAACACTCATGCATGGCAACTCAGCGAAGGTGATTCAAACACGGGGCAGAACTCTTGTTACTCGTAAAAAGTTTGTTAGTGCACAGATGGCTTCTATTTGCATACAATCAGTTTGTAGAGGTGAGTACATAAGAAGAAGAGTAGGTCTTTTTATTGGAGATGGTATCTTTTGTGGTTCCTGAACATTTCAGCCATTTCTATGTGTTTTGATGGATGTGTTACAATCCCTTTGATTCATTTATGTACTTTTGGTTACTCTAGCAGTAAGTGTTTTTATGGGCTTTACTAGATTCCTTTACAATTGGCTACACATACATGGACTAGATAACTCTATATATACAGCTCTAAAGAATTTCATTGTTTTGATTCCAGGAGAATTGGCTCGCAAGTTATATAAGCTGAAGAAACAGGAGTTTGCCGCCGTTAAAATTCAGAAGACTTCACGTAAACGCCTGGCGAGAAAAGATTATCTCAGAATGATCTTCTCTTCAGTTCTCTTACAAGCACATCTACGGGCAATGGTTGCTCGTGATGATTTTAAATCCAAGCGTTTGGCAGCAGTTACTATTCAGGTGATCAACGCTTCCTGCTTCATGTGTTACTATTATGCACAGTTTGTTGCTTTGTACATTCTCAAAAAACTTTTGTAAATGCCGGCATGAAAAGACTCAAAATCATGTTCTCCACATTTGTCTTACAGTCAGGTTTACGTGCAATGGCTGCTCGTGATGATCTTAGATATAAAGTAGAGGCGGCAGTTGTTATTCAGGTGGGTACCTTGCTTCCTGTGCTGCTATATTACATCGTTTGGTGCTATTCATGTTCTCAAAGAAGTAACATAGATGCCTCGTGAGACTATTTCATGACCTAGTTCTCTTCAATTATCTTACAGACAGGTTTAAGGGCAATTGCTGCTCGTGATGCCTATAGAAAAAGAGCAAAATCCAGTGCAGCAGTTATTACTCAGGTAATTAATTATCTTCCTATGCTCCTATATCATGTAGTTTGTTGCTATCTTCCTATGTTCCTATATCATGTAGTTCGTTGCCTTTTTCTCATTCTCACTGAATGACATTAAGAAACATGAATGCATATTAGTCTTGTCAGAAGCATCAACCATAAGGGACAACCAAATATCCTTACTTTTCAAGTTCTTATTAAACCAACCGTTTACAGACTAGTCTTATATAATGTTCAAAAAAAAAAAAAAAAAACTAGTCTTATACTTTCTACAAGATCAGAAGCATCGTGCCTGGTAATGCCTTACAATTCTTATAACTGAAAAATTAAAATAATTTGTGCAGACTGACTTGGAAGAACCAAAGGAAAAAGAAGCGACAAAGTCGGAGGCCTCTAAGCAAGCTAAAGTAAGCCACGTTGATGAAACAGATTATTATTTGACTGTCAGGTTGCACTGATAAAATGTGAAGAAGCATATGCTATGCTTATTATCAAACAACTGTCAAGTCTTTTGACTGAAAGATAATTTGTGCAGACTGACTTGGAAGAAGCAAAAGTAGAAGAGGCAACAACAAAGTTGGAGTCCTCTGTGAAATATAAGGTAAGTAATTTAATGAACAGTTGTTTTCTGTGAATGTCAGGTTGAACTGGTAGAAATTGAAGAGGCATGCTATGTTGTCAACGAACTGCCAAGTCTTTTACTGAAAAATTTAGGTAATTTGTTCAGAATGGCCCCAAAGAAGCAAAAGGAGAAGAGTCAACAAAGTTGGAGTCCTCTGTGAAAGTTGATGAAAAAAGTGTGTTGGTTGAGAGTCGGGCTGCAGTGATAGAAATTGACAAAACATCCCCTATGATCCAAAAACTTCCAGGTCCAGATCAAGATGCTGACATAATTAAGATTCTTACTGCAGAAGTCGAAAATTTGAAGGTACCCCATTTTTGAACCTACAGCTTCAGAAATACAATTCTCTTAAACTTTTTTCCATTATTTTTCTCATCTTAATCTGGCTTAGGAAACATAGCATGTACAAACTAATGATTTTTTTTTCTCTCTCTCACATAGGTCATGTTGCAAGCAGAAAAACAGAGAGCTAATGAGTTTGAAAGGAGATATCTAGAAGCCCGGGTATCAAGCGAGCAAGGACATAAAAAATTAGAGGAAACTGAAAGAATAGTACATCAACTTCAGGACTCTTTGAACAGGTAGTACTAGTTAACGTCCTTTAAAAATTATTCGTTATCAGTTTTCAGTCTGCCCTTTCCATCTCGTATATGTTAAAGAGCTAAATATGCTTTGCATTGAGTGCAAGAGGCTTGGTTGTGTTCCCGACAAACTTGAAATCGCTTGCAAATGAAAAACTATGAATAAATTTTGGTAAATGCTTCTTTAGTTTCTTCCCTATTGATAGGATTAAAAATGCAGTTCTTATAGTTAGGATTAGATATTCCTATGTTTCGAGGCATGCCATTTCCTACAATGCATAAGAATTTGCGAGCGAAAATCATTTTGGGCCTTTGAGCAATAAAGCTACCAGATAGATATTATTCTGTTTTCTTTCAACAAAGAAAATTATCTTTTGCATTGACATATGCTGAAGAACCAAAACTATAATCGTTTGAGAGAGAGAGAGAGAGAGAGAGAGAGATAGATTTCTGGTGATGTAAACATTGCTCCAAAACTCCAGATTTCTGCATTTCTGGAATTTATGATCGTTACGTTTATGTTTGTAATGCTGCTTCTAAATCATATGACTAATACTAAATATGATTTAGTGTGTTTCAGGATGATATATTGCATGTCGAACCAAGTTTCAGAGCTCAAAACAATTTTGTGTACTGCATCAAAATCAAGTTCAGCTTCTGGGCCTCTTGTTAGACACGAAGGAGTTGATAGCATTTCCAGTAACTCTGAATGTTCATCCACTGACTCAGAATTTACTTTTCCAGCTACAGTTTCAACTTCAACTAACATTTCTTCCCCAGGCCCCAATTCTGTCCCACTTATAGTTCAGGACGTTTCTGCTGGAGAAGTTTCAGGTTAGTTTAGCTGTGTTCTGATTTTCTGGCCATATGTACCTCATAAATCAGAACGATCTTTAAAGTTTTGAATAGAGTTTGGTAATGTGTAAGTGATTGTACCAAAGACAATGATCGTATCATACATAATTTGTATTGTGTCCATGGTGAAATTACTTGGGCAGCAATTAAGCACAATCTAGATCATCTTGTTCCCACTTTTCATAGGGTTACATTCTACTAAATTCATGTGACTAAAGCACTTAATCTGTCTGATTCTTATGAGTTTCCAAAAGAGATCCTCATTCAGCAATCAGCCAATCACTTCCTTGCACATCATTTTTCTCGTTGCAACTTGGATTATAATGGTTTTTGTTTAGAAGTTATAATTTATAAGTTCTGTTCATTGTTTTATGTTTTTCTTTCCCTCTTGATGATACATTTTGCAGGATGTGAAAGTAAGAACAATGAAAAGGTGAGGAAGGAGGGCGCTTTTGATGACTTCTTCTGATGGAGCTTGCACTAATAACTTTTTCTTTCTTTCTTGCTTGCTTAGACATGGGTTTCGTAAACGTCATACTTTTGGCATTGTATATACGACACCAGACTTGAACATATCGTCCCATACGCTTCATACAAGACGATACATGGACAAAGTTCTCTCAGGAAGCTGTAGGTCAAATTAGTCAGGTAGTGTTAGTAAAGGGTCAAATGTAGTAAGTTGTAGAGTAGTACTTAGTCTGAGCTCATTCACTAACATCCTTTGTGATTTTACTTTGCCCTGATAACTGGCCATCAACTTAACCTGCATAATGTTAAAGTTCATTTTTCCTCTACACTGGGTCTGTACTTTTATCTTCGTGATCGACTTTTGGGATCTGCATATCAACCCAGTGAAACATCAAGATGCGTAGTGTGACACAACCACTTAACTAGAGGCAGCAAGCTAATGAGGAGTTCCTTATCAGTGTAATGCACAGCACCTGTGCTCTTTAAGAGGCCTTAATTCAACCAGAACATTTTAGTACTGAATTGGGCACACTAGTCGGCTGTCTGTAATTTATTTTTGATGCCTAATGACTTCCTGTTGATATTTCTCAGCATAAATACATAGTATGCTTTATAAGTAGAAGCAGTCGCATGCTCATATGTAGAAGACCAGAGGGTATCTGGCATGGCTTAAACAAGGCCGGATGTGGTGCCAAGTTGATTCAGATAAGGAGTGTGGAATTGTTGCAGAGGGATAAAAGAACATCTTAATTACTCCTGGATATAGTTTGCTTTTTTCAATTTGTTACTGCATTGGTGATCTATCATTTGGCAAAGAAAGTAAATTCCCAACTAGTATCCTAGAGTTTCAAATGCTAGATCGACCTAAACCCATCCGTATGCGAGATATATTTTGTCTTGTATATAATTCCGGTATATTTATGTAAGGCTTATATGGCGCATTGCATTGCGAATTTGGCCGATATATTCTATTTGCACCCCATTTTTGTATTTCATAAAACTTTCTCCCACACATACATTTTGGTCCTCTTCGTCGAATTTTTTTTTTTTTGGTCCAACCTTTTGTTATGTGCCAATCGCAGAAGGAATATACTCACTTATGCATTGTCTTATGCACTGTCTATTGTCCAAGTGAAAGTCCCGGAGTCCGGAGATGAAATTTTGGGAAAAAAGAGA
The DNA here is from genome assembly GCF_958449725.1 of Rosa rugosa. Taxonomy (NCBI): domain Eukaryota; kingdom Viridiplantae; phylum Streptophyta; class Magnoliopsida; order Rosales; family Rosaceae; genus Rosa; species Rosa rugosa. Next base: position 42,900,723 of record NC_084822.1, on the reverse strand, counting down.
AGAATCAATCACTAACATGAGAAGTAGGATGCTCAAATGGGAAAAATTGAATCCGGATCACAAGTGAGGTCGGAGATTGGGCATCCTACTTTTGTTGCCGACCACTAACGAGGTAGAAGACATTTATAAAGGCTTAATCCTCATTTATAAATGCCAAAAATGTACTGTCATGAACATTGCAATGTAAATGACACTTTCGGCCTCCAAAGATATCACACACTATCTATTGCTTGTGAGTATCAAATTGCCCTTTACACTTTTACAGTGTAGGTTAAAAAGTTAAAAATTACTATAACATGTTTGTGTTGGTGTGAGTCATACTTACCTTATTTATGTAGATATTCTGTAATATTATGTGATCTGTAATATCTGTAGTATTATTAGATTTACTACTTGCCTTATGAGTAGTACTTGTCTTATTAGGCACAATTGTAATTTGTATATAATTCCTTCTTGTAAGGTGAATAAAATATCAAAAAGTAATTCAGCCAAAATTGTCTCTTGTTTCTTGTTATATTTTGACTTAGTATCAGAGCAGAGATCCGATCCTGGACTCTAACTCATTGTCCTTTGATCCTTGACTCTTGTTCTTTGTGCTTGGATTTGTTCCTTGTCCTTTGATCCTTTCATCACCGTTGCCTTCTTATATTTCCAAGTAGTTTGTTGTTTTTCCTTCCGCTGCATATTCACCATGGTGAAAGCTCCTTCTTCCCCCGTGTTCTCCTCAAGTCTGACTTGTAACTACTGCAAGAATCCAGGCCACATCAAAGCAAACTGTTACAGGTTGGTTGGTTTTCCAGCAGGCTACTTTGATAGGCCACGACCTTAGGACAACAAACCTAAGGGAAAGGCTGCTGGTCATCTTGTTCAAGACCAAGATTACTATGCGGTGACAAAATCAGATCACACCAACTTTGCTGGTAAGGATACCGCATCTGTAAGTTACGGTGGTAATGGTAAGATTGGAGTTTCTTTAAAAATTTCTGGCTTTACTGGTGGCAATACTTGGATAATTGATTCTGGAACATCTGACCATATGACCTATGATTGTAGTTTCTTTCTTTTTCTCAATCCACCCTCTATATCCTCTGTTGTCAATGCCAATGGTGATTCTTTTCCTGTTTTAGGAATAGGGTATGTTCGTCTCACCCCTTCTTTGACACTACATGATGTTCTTTATGTCCCTGATCGATCTCTCTCATCATCTTATATCTGTGCCTCAGCTTAATACTCAATCTCGGTGTTCTGTAACATTTTTTCCTTTGTATGTGATTTTTCAGGACCTCCTCACCAGGGAAATAATCGGCAGGGGTTATCTGAGGGGTCGACTATTCCATCTGGATTACATGTTTGCCGGAATGAAGCCGGAGAAGGCAGTCCAAGCAGCTTTGATTTCGACTGGGGTTACTAATCAAGTTGAAGAATTATGGCTTTGGCATCGAAGATTGGGACATCCTTCCTTTAGTGTCATGAAAAAATCTATGCCATCCTTGTTTCTGGGCATTGATGAGTCTAAGTTGCATTGTGAGTCATGTGTCTTAGCTAAAAGTCATCGTACTAGTTATCCTTTGAGTACTACTAGGAGTTCTTTTCCTTTTGAGCTTATTCATTCTGATGTCTGGGGACCTTCCCGTGAGTCAACCTTGTCTGGCAAACATTGGTTTGTTTTGTTTATTGATGATTATACCCGTCTTACTTGGGTCGCTTTGTTGAAACACAAATATGAAGTCTTCTCTGCTTTCCAAGAATTTTTTGCTCTTGTTCAAAATGAATTTGGAGCCAATATTAAAGTCTTTCGTTCTGATAATGGGGGGGGAGGGGGGAGTTTGTCAATTCTCAGTTTCACCAATTCTTTCATTCTCATGGGATTATTCATCAAACTACTTGCCCTCAAACCCCTGAACAAAATGTGTCAGAAAGAAAGAATCGTCATGTTCTTGACATAGCTCGGTCTCTTCTATTTAGTGCTCATATGCCTAAGTATCTTTGGGGATATGCAATTCTTACTGCTTGTCATCTCATCAATAGGCTACCTTCCTCTGTTCTCAATGGTCAAACCCCCTATGTTGCCCTTTCAAATCATGTGTCTGTCCATTCGTTTTCTAATCTCCCTGCTCGTGTTTTTGGGTGTGTTGTGTTCGTCCATGTTCCTAAGAATCAACGGTCCAAACTCGATGCCAGGGCATTAAAGTGTGTATTTGTGGGCTATGGTGTTCATCAGAAGGGCTACAAGTGTTTTCATCCTCCTACACAGAAAGTTTTTGTTACCATGGATGTCACCTTTTATGAGGATGCATGTTATTTTTCTCCCATCAATCCTTCACTTCAGGGGGAGAAACACACTTTTTTGGAAGAAAAGTCTTGTGGGATTAAAATTCAGCCAATTGAAGCCAATGACACTCCTGCAGAAACAGAAAAGACAATTACTGAATCGTCTACCCTTCATCATGCAACTGCCGAACAGAGCGTTGCAAGTTCCGAACCAAAAAATACAATTGTCGAATCGTCTACCCTTCAAGAAGAAGCTCCTAATCACTCAGTCTCTCCTTCTCCATCAGTGGTCTCCCCTGTTCAATCTTCATCTGAGAATGCCAGCGAACATGACGTCCAAAATTTAGCAGTTCAAGAAGGCCAAGCTCCTCCACCCCTCTTAGATACAGATAACCCTTGTCAACCAATCCCTGAGGAGCGTCCCAATCTTGAGGTTAGTGGTGTTTCTTCTAACTCTGATAATTGTGATAGTGTGTATGTTTTGCCTCCTAGGTCCACCCGTGGTAAACCACCTCGTCAATATGAGCCAAGTTTAGATGTTAAGTCTAAGTATGCCATAGCTAACTTTGTATCCACCCACCGGTTATCCAAATCCCATGCTTCTTTTGTGAATCAAATATCCTCTGTATGTGTTCCCAGTAAAGTGCAGGATGCTTTCAAGGATCTCAAATGGTCTCAAGCGATGAATGAAGAGATGGAGGCATTGGAGAAGAATAATACTTGGGAGTTGGTGCCACCTCCACAAGGAAAGAGAGTTGTTGGATGTAGATGGGTGTTTACTATCAAACACAATGCAGATGGTTCAGTGAACAGGTATAAGGCAAGACTTGTTGCAAAGGGATATACTCAAACATATGGCGTGGATTATGAGGAGACCTTTGCTCCAGTAGCAAAGATTAATACTATTCGAGTGTTGATGTCTCTAGCAGCTAATCTAGATTGGCCTTTGCAACAGTTTGATGTAAAGAATGCCTTTCTTCATGGAGAGCTATCTGAAGAAGTCTATATAGATATACCACCAGGATTGTTTGGACCCAAAATGAACATTTTGGCCTGACAAAGCATGTGTTGGAGAAATTGAGCCAATGTCAGTGGCTCAAGCTATATATTGTCGACAAGCTCGAAATATATATTTAGAGGCTAAATAAAGCCTACTATGGAAGCATGAAAAGTCAACTTTAGCACATTTTCCTACTTCGGCTAGGAGAAACCGAGCTAAACAAGGAAGTAGGGGCGGCAGACTGACCAAATGAACTTGAATTGAGCTGAAACTCTGCAAATCCATTATAGACAGCCCAATGATCATTTCTTATGAAGAGTGCCAGAGATATTTTTGAGTGGAAGGCCTTCAAACAATCAGTCCAATCTTTTGCAGAAGCAAAACTGGAAAACTGGACCTGTAAGAGGTCCAGCAGCATTTCCAGCCCAACCGCATGGAATAAAGCTCTGAAAATTTTTCAGGATGATCTACACTCATAGTGGAACATTTTTTATGAAGAAGTCGAAGGCTCATTCTGAAGGCTTGTTGGAGAAATAATTGAAGGAATAAAGGGGCAGAAACTGACCTAAAACCAGCTCAATATTCACATGTTTATGTTTCCTACCCACATGAAGAAAGCTAGATTCTTTTCTTTTTTTCCTTGGATATATTTTTCTACTACAATCTCTTTAATAGATCATCATCACTTCCATGTTTTTGCACCTTCATGCCTTGCTTTCATTTCATCATTTCTCTATCTTTTCCATATTTTACAAATCACTTTCATACTCCACTTTCATTATTTTTCTTCCACTCATCATTTCACTCTTCTTTTTCTTCCCTATATAAACACCTTCTCCTCTCATTCTAAAACACACATTCACAACACAACATCAAAACATCTCTAAGATGATCTAAGTTCTCTCTAGAGCAACCTCTCTAAGAGCAACTCCTCTCCTTCTCTTTCTCTTACCGGTGATCACACTCCTAGTCCTAGTCTTCTCAGAAGCCGACTTTCAGTGCCACCAAACCCTCTGTCAACGTGCTTCGGTCCTAGTCTCCTCGGGAGCCGACGGTAGTGCCGCGACCACAACGGTTACAGAACCAGCCAAGCAAGGGTAACGCCCTAGCAACTCAGCCAAGCTAAAGTCACGCTTTAGCAAGATCTCAACATTTCCCGGTGATGTCGCTCTGCTCGATCTACAATATTGAGTATCGATTGTGTTAACAAGAAGAAACTTCAGCAAAGTCCTCACCACGAGGCAGAAAGAATCCCACGACGAGGTTGGTGCTCTCCTCGTCTACAATCGCTTGATAGAAGTCAGGTCAAGGGACACCTCCGACGACCGCACCCGAACGGTGCTGGCACGCCCGCGCAAGAAAAGAGACTGTTGACCAGCTGCAGAAAAATTGGAGCCAAACAAGGATATGGGCAAGCACAAGAGGTAGATTTGTGTGTAAGTTAAATAAGTCCTTGTATGGACTCAAACAATCACCACGAGCTTGGTTTGGAAGATTCTCTCAAGCTATGCGTCGGTTTGGGTACAAGCAGAGCAACTCTGACCATACATTGTTTCTGAAACGCAGTGAAGGTAAATTAACTGCCTTGATTATTTATGTTGATGATATGATAATTACTGGTGATAATTCAGAGGAGGTTGAGAGGTTAAAAGATCTACTTGCATCAGAGTTTGAGATGAAAGATCTTGGTTCTCTTAAATATTTTTTGGGGATTGAGGTCGCCAGGGGGAGTTCAGGAATTTTCTTGTGTCAGAGAAAATATGTGCTTGATTTGTTGACAGAGACAGGAATGCTAGGGTGTAGACCTGCTGATACTCCTATTGAGCAGAATCATAAATTGGCTGAGTACCCTAATCAAACTCTTACAGAGAAAGCTCGCTATCAAAGATTAGTTCGTAGATTAATTTATCTCTCACATACTCGGCCAGACATTGCATATGCAGTTAGTGTTGTGAGTCAATTCATGCATAATCCAAGTGAAACTCATATGGAAGCTGTGATCCGTATTCTGAGGTATTTAAAGTCTGCACCTGGAAAAGGCTTGATGTTTTCAAAGCATAATCATCTGGATGTTAATGGTTATACAGATGCAGATTGGGCAGGTTGTGTTACAGATAGAAAATCCACTTCTGGTTACTTCACTTTTGTAGGTGGTAATCTTGTTACTTGGAGAAGTAAGAAACAAAAGGTTGTGGCAAGGTCAAGTGCTGAAGCAGAGTATAGAGGTATGGCTCATGGAGTTTGTGAATTACTTTGGTTGAGAAATTTACTTCGTGATTTGGGTTTTAAACCCAAACGAGCCATGGATTTGTATTGTGATAATAAGGCAGCGGTGGATATTGCTCACAACCCAGTTCAACATGACAAAACTAAGCATGTTAAGGTTGACAGACATTTCATTAAAGAGAAGCTTGATGCTAAGCTTATCTCTTTTCCGTTTGTCCACTCAGAAGAACAGTTAGCTGATGTTCTCACGAAGGCAGTATCGAGCAAGGCATTTCATGACTCACTTGGCAAGTTGGGCATTCGTGATCTGTATGCGCCAACTTGAGGGGGAGTGTTGGTGTGAGTCATACTTACCTTATTTATGTAGATATTCTGTAATATTATATGATCTGTAATTTTCTGTAATATCTGTAGTATTATTAGATTTACTACTTGCCTTAGGAGTAATACTTGTCTTATTAGACACATTTGTAATATTCTTGTAAGGTGAATAAAATATCAAAAAGTAATTCAGCCAAAATTGTCTCTTGTTTCTTGTTATATTTTGACTGTTTGCGCAATATCGTTTCTCGTAATTTGTCCAAGCTTTAGTACTTTCACAAGCGAGGAAAATCGAAATGTCATAATTTTTGTGAAGAAAATTCATATGTTTGTTCATGACTTGTGTGTGGTTGTTTTTATTTATTTAATTAATTTTTTTGGTCATTTCTCTTTTTTATTTTTCCATTTTTATATCAAACAAACCTTTTTTCACATTCCTAATGTCCCGTTTCCTACTTTTTTTTTTTTTTGAATGGTCCTTGTTTCCTACTTAATAATGAGTGGTGATCTCACAAAGTACCCTCTGGCTATGAGCCCATGTCATCATTGTCATCATGTACGTATTAATATGTTTGAAGCATAAGGCACACTTGCTACTTGCTAGCTAGATCTCCCTTACCCCCTTAGTTATAACTGGCAAAAAGAATTCGCACTAGCTTTTCACGATTCCATCGCTAAGTCATTTCCGGATATAGTAGCACATTTTGCAGATCAGTAATCAGTTAACTAGTACTACAGTACTACACATTAGTTATCAGATCAGACTTTCATTTTCCTCGATCTGCTTTTTATTTCAGTTTCTTGGAAGTACCTAGCTAGCTACGTCCTTACTCTCTTCATCAGAAGTACCTAGTTCGATCTCTGATCAGTGCCTGTGAGTCTCTCTCTCTCTCTCTCTCTCTCTCTCTCTCTCCCTCTCTCTCTCATGTGAATTCTTGATTTAATTGGTGTTTAAATTGATCATTGTAGGTAGGTTCGACTGAACCGTTTCTTGTAGTACTTAATTGCAGAAAGATCGATCAAGATCGAGCTGAAAATTGATAATGGATTGTGTTAAGTTGAGGTTTGGAAGAGAAGAAGATTTAAGCGATATTTCTCCATGGACTGCAAAGAACTTTACATGTAGCTTTTGCAAGAGAGAATTCAGGTCTGCTCAAGCTCTTGGGGGTCATATGAATGTCCATAGGAGAGATAGAGCTAGGCTGCGACTCCTACCACCTAACTCGATCCTTTCTTCTTCTGAATATTCTCCTTACCCTACTCCTAACCCTAACCCTAACCCTAACCCTAAGTCTTACTTCTCTCCGTCGCCATCATCATCATCTCTTTCAGGAGCTAATAAGTACTTACCGCACTTGCTCTCTCCTCGGAGCACTTATGTGTCCACACCTTCCTCAGGTACTTCAGATCATGAAAACAAGAAACTGATGATATTCGACAGCGGCTCTCATCAACATCATGTTCCTGCTTTCCTTAATCCTAAGAAAAGCGTCAAGGGAGGCAGTGGTCTTGATTATGAGTTTGGAGATTTACTCAATGGTTTTGCTGGGAATGCACAAAAACATCATCTTAATGATGATTTCAAGGTTGTGAGGAAAGATGAGAAGCATATCAACATGATTAGGGTGGATTTGGACATGGGGTTGCTGATTAAAGATCCAAATAAGGAGGAACTGGATTTGGAACTTCGACTCGGGCATCTCTAGCTAGATAAGTGCAAGATATATCTTCACTGCTTATTTGCTATGCGGGATTTTTATATCCAGTAAGTTAATTTAGATTTTAAATTTAGCTTCTCTATATTCATAATCTGCGGTTTACTTTTCAAAAAGTGAAATTTGCGATATGTCTTAGCTAGGCATATTCACAGAATTTCTTTGCTAATTTCTTCTCTCGATCAGTATGTGAATGAGAGCGAGAAATGCTTTAGTTAAACGTTGAATTTTTATGATAGATTACTAATCTTATGAAAATCCCAGCTAGCGTAGCTGTTTCCTTTGTCACTTAATTTTTGTTAATCTCGATCTCTACTAACTGCAAATCAATTCTAGTTAAGCTAATCATGACTGTTTCACTTTTTATTGTTCTAATTGATCATGTTCATCGATCTGTGATCTGTGGTCAATGAAAGTGTGGGGGTACTGTTCCTTTTGGGGTCAGCGTGCCACAAAGTTGAATTTGCAGCTGTGTCATACATACACATAGAATTAATTCATCTATAGCTATATATCACCATCATGAGTCTTAAATATTATTAACTTTCAGAAGGCAAAAGGATGCTTGTATAGCTGATGTTCACTCTTGTGATTGTTCTCTGGGAAATAGAAACCATATTCTTGGGAATTCAATCTCATTTCTCTGACCCTATGTTGCTTTTTCTCTTCTTGAAAATGAGAAACTGCTGGAAACAAAAATGACAATGACAGAAAAACCATTATTACGCATATACACTTTATACACATGAATATTCTGAATTGAACATCAATGCAAGTTTTCACTGCATATGTAACTAACTAGTGTAGTTTTCTTTGGGTCCTAAGATTAACTGCAAACTGCATACCCCTATATATATGTGAATTTTATAAGCATCATTAGGTATTATATGATGTTTTCTGACAAAGAAACAAATTAAAAAAGAACTGCAACTGTTTGAAATATAAGATCTCTGCTACTTACTTCCTCAGTTGTTTTCATTTAATCATCAATCCAAGGTTTCCTGCAGCTTAGCAAAATTAGATATTAGATCTATGAAACTAATTAAAAAGCAATGCTAACATCACTAATCACATTTCTTCGATCAAGGACTCATTCTAATTAGTAATGCAGAATATATTAGATAGGGCCTGGCCACATATTACCCGTATTTACTCGTTTGGACACACATGCTTTAAGTTAATATTCTTAAGTTGCTAGCTGAACACAAAAAAGGCCTAATTCACATACGCACATAAATGTATAAGGATTCTACGTTTCAAAACCTGGTAAACCAAATATCATCCATGAAAGTAAAAGAAAGCTGGTCTTAAATAAATGAAAGCTGCACTCATCTATGAAAGTAAGTTACCTACGAAAAGGAAGATCATATAGAATCATTATTACATCATATAAGATAGGTAAAATATTGTCATCACTCGTCAGTAGGGAATTCGAACATAAACATGAAATATCTCTGTATCATCATGATTTGATGTTCTGTGTATTCAAACGCTGGGGGAGGATTTAATAAGATATATATTGATTCATTTGGTCGATTAATCTATGCAGAGTAGTACTACTCGATCAGTCATCATGTGTTTCCTTGTCCAATGATGCAAAGTTGTGTTTGGTCTCTCTTGTGGTTGGGGGGTAATAGATCTGAATCGATCATAAATGAGATGGTGTTATTATGATTTTTCATTTTCCAACGTCTTTGCTTGTTCCCTAGGATCTGCAGCAGTACTCTCTCTCTCTCTCTCTCTCTCTCTGTCATCAGGAGCATGATAGCCTTTCCTTATTAAGAAACAAATAATTTGGTCACTGCATTCCAAAACAATATAAGTGAAACCCACATACACACTTACACTTGCTTGGTCAGTCTCACACTCTCTTAAGAAACAAATAATTTGGTCACTGCATTCCAAAACAATATAAGTGAAACCCACATACACACTTACATTAGCTCTTTGAAATGAATAAATGTACATATGGTATTGTGAAAATTGAAAACCTAAAGCCAGGAAGTGAATTCTGGCGTTTTGCAAAAGGAAAATTGACATCTGGGTCTCCAAAGCAGAACCTGCCAAAGTGTAAGTTTTTGTGAAGGTATGGGATAAAGTTAGCCTAGCTAGTCTGAGTCGGCGCACGTCACCATCCCCCACCCCATTTTCCCACTCCTCCCTCTTTTCACTCGCCTAAATGGCTAAATCATCCTCTTGTGTTTTGACTACTCTTTCAAATGACCTAATTTTCTGATGCTCGCTCAAATATGCTTGTTTGATTGTGGTTAGTCTTTTTTGATAAGGAATAGACCACTATTTCCTACAAGCTAATCAAGGTTGCCGAATATCATGTTTCACAGGTTTAATTACAAAGTAAAATATATAGTCCTTTGAGAACAAATGAAAACAACAATGTAGTGACTACGCTTCCTACTTATATAATGAAATAATCAGCTATATCGAAATTTCAACGGTACGTGGAGCCAATATCAATACTATGTTTTGAAAATCTATAATTTTAACTAATACTTTCAAATGTGGCGTTTAATTTGATTATTACAAGTACTATCTACAGCCAACTCGATTCATCTCTTTTGTGGGAGTTTGGACCGTGATTGTGATGATGGCTCCTCATTGATGAGGAATGGGTCGCACCATGTGTTATGTAGTAGATTTTAAATGTTTTCTATCAAAAAATAGATTTTATATTGGGAGAGGACCTCTTAATTTGCTCACTAAACCTCCCTCAATTTTTTAATTATCTATGTGTTCTCAATTCTCAAACGATTTATTTATTTATTTTTATTTTTTTGACAATAGGATTGAGCCTTTTATAGAACCAAATGTAGGTAATAACAAACATGACCTCCCCGCAAGCTAGGGCCACGTCAGTATTAAGCTATGCTATGCTATGCTACCCTAAAGCAACCTAAATGCTATCACCATAGTAATCAGCACCAAGAACCAAAGGACCAAGATAATGAAAGAGCAGAAGAAGAAGACCGCCCTAACTTATTCAACAAGCTTGGGAGCACCCTACACAGAGGAGGCATCCCCGGGTTCAAGTGAAAAATAGAACAAAGTAACAAACTATAAAAAAAATGGTCCAAGACTTGGTGACGTATGTAGCCGAGCCCAATAACCAGGCCCAAGAGTCAGGAAGAAACCCACTGAACCCAATTCAACCCACAGACTGCAAACACTGCCTATGCCAGAACCCTTCCATTGAAGTGCACTCGCCAGAGAAAACAATGCCGCGAGCCAGGTTGCCACCGCCGCCAGAATCTGGCGCACCACAGTAGGCCTTGCCAGTGCCACCAACACCTCCTGCAATCCCCGCCGTCGTAGTGAACTCGACGCCCAAGTCCACAACGCCATCGTGCCACAGACTCAACGAGAGAGCACCTGCATCGCCACCGACAACTCCAACAGCGCCACAACCTACAACACCCAAGTCTCCTGCCTCTGAAACAGAACAGGTTCCACGACCACTGCGCCAGTGAAGCTGCCAGAGAAGATTATGATCTGCGCAAGGTCGGCCCAACCAACGATGAACAATCCCTGCTCGTCCTCATTCCAGGAGACACCCACACCCATGTTTTGAAAACCAGGTCTGATACTGGGAAATCAAACACATCTCCATGGAGGGAGATGCAGAGGAGAAAGAGTAAGCAACCACCCACCCAAATCAGAGAATGCAGAACAACACCGCCGCCACCCCCGCGATAGGCCGAGAAAATCCCGAGGCCAATCCAAAACCAGTGTGCCGAGACGCCGCCTAGAAACCCTAGGGAGCGGCTACCAGAGAGACAACCCATATCCTTTATAAACAACTTAACTTCGCCACAGCAGACTTATGAAAAGATTATTACAGACAATAAGTCATACAAACAGCCTTAGTAACAAAGCTAAGAATTAATGAAGCCCTTTTGGAACGAACATACATGAGGATATAAGAAGTCTACTCTATTATTGTTGCTGAGAAAGGTTGAAGCTTTATAAGGCATTGTATTCTTCTTATTGAGAAAGGTTGAAGCTTTATAAGACATTTCTTATTGAGAAAGGTTTTCACGTATGTTTATGATGGTCGCGTAATTGCGAGGGAGAAACAGCAATACTCTTGGCAAGTTGGCATTCTTACTAGCTAGACTCACTTTGGGCCTTTCTAGAATTACTTCACACCTTTCCGCCTACTAGAATTTTTTTTTTTTTTTTTTTGAAAAGGGGTTTGGAACCCACCGCCTACTAGAATTTTAGTTTAGTTTAGTTTAGTTTAATGCCTATATTGTGTTGGCAATAGTTTAGTTTTCTTTCCTAATAATTCTAATGCAAAAGCAATTTTTACCTCATTTTTCCAGCCGTAATTATGATGCACACTCTTTGAGGATTGTATTTATTATAGAGCATTGTGGTTATTATCCTACATTCCTACATAACCTACATGCATGTTGTACGTTTTGAGAGGAAAATCCTATAAGATGGCATGGTTATTCGTAATTAATATTGTCCTTTGACGAGTTTCTCTATTAGTTTATTTCAAATACATTCCAGCTAAATAACACTTTCGTGGGGGACTTGGGGCTGTTTTCCAATAAGGCTGCGAACAAGATTTTGTATAATTCGGTCTTACTAATTAAAGACGCGCGGTCCTCTTCTGATAAATTAATTCTACCTTAAATTAGAATTTTTTTATAAGCACATTATAGAATATTAAACAGAGCAATCAGACTCTCCCTCAATTTGGTCCAATTAATTATCTTCTTTCCTTGTTTTTTAAGTTAGTCCACTTGAGCAAATAATCTGACCTTGCTGCGTCGTCAGTTTGACGCATATATACCGTTTCAAGAAAGCTTACTCTCTTCTCTTGATTAAGATTCAGTTTGAAATTGGAAGCTATAAGATATTGTAATATGAACACTGACTGTTTGAGATTGCCCCAAACTACAAACACCAAGGTCCAACTAATAATTTGGTCCTACCACAAACTTGATGAAGAAATTAATGGCTTAATAAAATGAATTTCTTCATCAGAGAATTCCAACTTCTTGTTTGTATATAATATTTTTAACAATGTCTTGACTTGCTTGCAGGCCGTATGCTGACGCCTGACTTTGGTTTTAGTTTTTTTGGGCGTCTCTTTATTGTTCTAGCACGGGTTTGTAATTCAGTTAGCAAGTTTTTACTTTTAGTGGTTTGGCATTACTTCTTGCATAAGTGCTTTTGTCTAACAACACTTTTAGTAGCAGCATTTAGGTTAAAGGAGTTTTGTTAAAGCGATTAATTCCAATGTTTTAGAGCACTTTGTTGAAGAAATCTATGAAATACAGTGAAGTTTGAGACTTCGATCACTTCAATCATTTAATTAATAGTGGAATAGAAAAATCGTCTTGCGGTAGTTGAAAAATCAAAGGCAGCAAAAGAAATCAATGGAGAAAAGAACAATGATTTCGTGGAGACTTGAAGTTGTTGCAGCTGATGTTGTTATTGTCCATGTTCGTGTTCGTGTTCGTGTTCGTGTTCGTGTTCGTACGTGTTCGTGTTCTTGAAATTGTCATTGTGTGTCCCTATCTTTTCCTCTTAAGAGTTTTCTTGTAGACTTGGTCATAATCTTCTTCTTTATAATTCCTCAGCTCATTTCATGTACTTGAAGACAAAATTCAACTCTTAACTAAATCAATTTGATTATTATCAAATGGGTGTTGCCCACTCATTCCTTAACCACTATGAACT